>NW_004949120.1:2523650-2553506 GCF_000317375.1 Microtus ochrogaster
CTCTCTCATTCTCTCTCCCCTTCCTTTTAATAAAACTCCATACTTAAGCTCTCTCTGCATGGCCTAATTTATCCCCCCACCCCCACTGTTTAGGCCTAACCCACTATGGTACACAGCAAAGGTCCCTCTCACATTGTATCTTACACTATACCATGTCTCAATATTCTTTTTATTCTAGTCAGAAACAAAATCACACACACACACACACCAATGGTAGCTTACCAGAGTTACTGATATTCTCTTCTTGAGGCCCTTCTCAGAGCTGCCAACTAGCTGAGTGTGAACATGATCAGCTTCCCACATTACAGCTGATGACAACTTTACCTAATTTTTAGTTCAGGGGTGACCAATTTTTCCAACCGCTTATATCTACTTCTTCTTTATGTCTTCTCTCAAGTGTTTAGTCCATGAAACACATACTAGATTTTTGTGGCAGCCGTATGTATGTCTTCCATAAATTTTAGATGAGTCATGATGAGCTAGACTATATCTAGGTACCTTGGTTTGGTTTAGTTTGGGATAGTTGGGCTAGCTTACTTAAAATTCAGGATATGTTAAGCAATCTTTCTCCATCTTTTGTCATCATCATTTCATGGTCATTGGTATTCCATGGCAGGAGAGAACAGAGAGTGAGGAAGCATGGATTTATCTGCCATGACAGGACAGTGTCACACATCACTCCCAGCCACTGGATAAACCTAGCCACATGACACATATCCAAATAAAAGGGAGACAAGCAACAGGAGGACAGCTAGATTACTTGATGACCACAACCCCTGTTACAGGAATACTTAAAGCCACCTGCTTTGTGTGCCTTTCTCGCCATCTCATTGTGCATATCATTTAAAATTTGAAAAGAGTGGGGGCAGGGCTTTCCGAAAAAAAGCATCAAGAGGCAAGCAGAGCAGAACAAAGGATCAACAGGAAAGAAGGACAAAAGCCCAAAGCAGCTTATATGCATTTTGTGAAAGCCCCTCTGAAGTGAATTTATTTCCTTCAGGAATTGAACATCTCCACATCTTCCGAAGACTTCCTGTTGTTAGTGCTTTCCTTCAATGCACTGAGGAATTATTGAAAAATTCAAGACATGTTTCACCAGAGCACCATGATGCAAGGTTAATTTGATGTGCCTGCGTAGTTGTATGGGTTCATCAGTGTGAACTGCTATACTTGGAAGTACGAGACTGTGAGCCACAATTCCACAATAGCATTTGTAAGATAATATAAATAATGGCTACACAGAGTTCTTATGTAAATACAGTTGTGATAAATATCAAATTGAACTTTCGGAAAACCACAGGGCTTTGCATTTTGGACATTTTCTTTGGAGAAAGCCAAATGAAGCTCTCTTTTTCATTGTGTGACTCACTTCAGTAAGTTTCCAAGTTCAGACTGAATTTAAACGATACCAAAAACTTAGGACAAGAGAGAAAAACAATTCTTAAATACCTCAGTACTATTATCTATAAGATACCTAGAATGTTTGTAAACCACAGCTTTTTGCTGAGTTTGAGTTTTTCATTTGCTCTATTATAGAGAAAATTAAAAGTCTATTGCTTCACAGACTATGAATATTTTATGGAACTAAATGATGATATACTCAGGGAAAACCCTTGAACTCAAATTCAGAATTGCATATTTCTAATGGCCGACATATCATTAGCTGGTTATACAAACTCTAGCATGTGCCTCCCCCATCTCTGTTCCTGACCTCCCTCATACTTAAGATAAAAACATCTGTGACTTTCATGCTTCCTGCAAGAGTCTGCAAATGTTAGAGCATTCTATAGTTCCCAAAGTTTTAGGTCCCAGGAATCTATGCATAATACTTTAAATGGCAAATGGGAATTTTACATAGATTGTTAAGGTTATGAACCTTGAGGTAAGGTGAATATTCTGAATTATCCAGATGAGCCCAGGTATGTGAGTTTTAACATCTTTCAGAATTTCTTCAACTAGAGGAAAAGAAACTAAAGGAAAAGTGAGGAAGGGCAAAGAGGAGGTGGTAAAGACACCTTCTGTGAAGGATTTAACCCACCGTTGCTGAAATAGGGAGCATGGTAAGGCATGAGAAACAGAAAGTAGCCCCAAACTGGCATTAAGCAAAAAAAGAGAACCTTGGCTCTGCAAATGAAGAGATGTGGATCCAGCCAATAGCCTGGTTAGAAGCAATGGGAGCTTCCAGGAGAGCTGCACCTGGCTTTCAGCCTTGTGTCACTCAGGACGGGGAGATAAGTAGAGCCATGCACGACTTTTCACTGCAGAATGGCAGCTAATAAACCCAGGCTGTTTCCCACTGTATTTGTGGATTTGCTGTCACTACAACAGAAAATTAGCACCTGACCCAGTCACTGCAGAGCATGTGGGAATGTTCGAGATGTCCTATGTAGTAACCAAAAGCTGTCATGCATTTTATCTGGAATTGACATAAAACAGTGTCTAACTATAAACCATATTGTATTGCTGCCTAAAACATTTGTATGATAGATATTTAATAACAAATTTGTCAAATATACTCTTTCAAATACTTTGTATCTTCAAGCTTCCTGGTACATGCCTCTACCAGACAGCATGGTTAGTCCCAATGTGGTAAAGAGCTGGATGGTTGTCAAGGTTCTTCCCAGTATTGCACTCTTATATTATCAGATATATGGTTATATAGAATTTATAAAATTAATGTTGAAAATACATATAAATTGAAGGAAATGTTCAAATGAAATATCTTTTTGCAACACAGAGGTCCATGGCAAACAATGATTTCAGATAACTGAGTCAACTGGCAAAGGAGTTTATATTACACACTACTAACATAACTAATAATTAGCCCCAACTTATTAGTTATGTAACAGTCATATTTAGTCAAATTATCTGACTGTAGCTACATCTAGTCTCTGACGTAGATCTATATTAAGTTAAACTTGGAATATTGTAGAATGTGAGGTGAGATTGCACCAGCCAAGGCATACATTATACCAATGGATTTTCAATTATCACAACTTCACATTCATGTAATATTAAATGAACGTCAGAGACACTGTTGCCTGCAGCTCTGTGTTTGTTGCAGCCCTAACTCTGTCTATCTACAGGAGGTAAAGATAAGATAAAGTTAAAAAAACTTTTGAGTGGAAACCATTTATAGTGCTGTACAAATAAATAAAGATTTCACAGGGCAATGCAGGTAAGCTGTGGTAAGAAGGGATTTAGAGAAGTATTTCCAATTTAAGAAAAGCAAAGGCTCCCAAGACCCTCTAACTATGTGCTTGTAATATCCAGATAGACAGAACAGGTATTAGCAAAGACATATTAATCTATAAGCATGCTTTATACACATATCCTGGAAGATTGTGAATATATCTGCCTTCGTAGGAGAGGCATAGTTTATTCAGACCCAAATCCAAAGAACCCAGGTTTTAAGATCCAGTTGTGGATTTAAAATATTCATGAAAATGTTTATTACTACAAACTCTAGTTAGCCAAACTGCCCCCATCAAAACAATGATTCTAATGATACCCTATTTATCATTAGGTGATTGTGAAAGATAAAAAGGCCATATAAGAAACTGAACTTCAGTGAACTGTTTCTCCTGCTATCTGTCGAAATCCCTACTTTTATGAATGTGCACCTACAATAAGGATTTGTAGGGCTGAGAGTTTAACTCAGAGGTAAAACATTAGACATAGAACTCTGCATTCGGTCTCCAGCACCACAAAATGAAAACAGTTGTGTGCATTATCTATAAAAATATTACTCATATAATTCAAGCCCTCAAAATGTACTAAATGTACTGTTTTTTTTAAAGATTTAGTGGTGTGTGTGTGTGTGTGTGTGTGTGTCTGTGTGCACATGCATACATACCATGTCCACACTCTTTCAATAACAGCCTTGTCTCAAGGGTACTGAAGGAGGTCCTATAAGGACTCCCTTATCCCCTCCTACAGTCAGCTCATCCAATGAAATAGTACCCTTCCACTTGACCTTACTTTTTAGCGGTCCTGGCATCTTCAACCTCATTACAACCTTTAGCGCACATTTCACACAGCTTTCCTGGGGAAATTTACAAATAACAACACCTTGTATTCATGAAGAAGTATTCATGAACTATCAAGCAGACTTCAGCTAAACTTGTCTCATGGTAACCCATGCTCCATTGTTGGGCTCCAGTCTACAAAATGATAAAAGGGAAAGTTTCCATAGTAAAGAAGTGTAGGTTTTTAAATAAATTCTTCAACTATTTAGCACACACCAGCATCTCCTAAAACCATTCTTTTTTTTAATTTTTCTAATTCTTTTTTTTTTATTGAGAAAAGGAAAAAAAACAAGTTTCCACCTCCTCCCAGCCTCCCATTTCCCTCCTCCTCCTCCCACCTTTTCCCCCCTCCTCCCACTCTTCTCCCCCTCCCCCCACTCCTCTCCCCCTCCCTCTCCAGTCCAATGGGCAGTCAGGGTTCCCTGCCCTGTGGTAAGTCCTAGGTCCTCCCCCCTCCGTTTTATATTTAGGAAGGTGAACATCCAAACTGGCTAGGCTCCCACAAAGCCAGCACATTAAGTAGGATCAAGACCCCGTGCCATTGTCCTTAGCTTCTCATCAGTCCTCATTGTTTGCCATGTTCAGAGAGACCAGTTATATCCCATGCTTTTTCAGTCACAGTCCAGCTGGCCTTGGTGAGCTCCCAATAGATCAGCTCCACTGTCTCAATGGGTGGGTGCACCCCTCGTGGTCCCGACTTCTTTGCTCATGTTCTCCCTCCTTCTGCTCCTCATTGGGACCTTGACTAAAACCATTCTTTAACTTCCAAAGAAATAAGCATTCATTAAGTAAACAAGGCAGTTAGTTGGCCCTGCTCGGCCAACAGTCACCACTGAGTTTACCTAGGTTCTCACATTTTCTAGACTGAAGCAAAATAGGTCTAGATGCCTCAAAATGGCAACCACATAGAAATGTGTTAATGCTTATGTGATATGTTGTCAATGGCACAGAATATTTTTAAAATTTATACACATATATCCCACAAACAGACATAATCAATAACACAGATGTTCTAGGCTGTCTCATGGAATCATCATAACGCACAGGCTTATGGGTAAGGTTCTGCTTGGGTTTAACTGTCCAGCTATGTCTGGTGCACAGGAGGCTACTGGGAGGGAAAATGATCGAACATATTAATTAGTTGTCTTTGTGCTTACAAAAAAGCACTCAGAATATGTAGACAGACTGAGGTTCTTCCCACAGGTAAATGATATAACTACTTTTAGCTGAATGAAGATCCTATTGGAGCAGATCATACACACACACACAGACACACACACACGGGGGGGGGGGAGAGAACATGTACATATTTGCAGCATTCCTGTTCTGTTTAGTGGCAGTGTGAACCCCTCCATGAGAGTCAAACCAGATCTCGTTATTTCCTGATGATAGGGGCCAAACTGCCATTCTTCTACTGGGCCTGTGTACTTTTGCTTTCCTCTGCCTTTCTTAAAAAAAATTTTTAATTATTTATTTATTAAAGATTTCTGTCTCTTCCCTGCCACCGCCTCCCACCTCCCTCCCCCTCCCCCAATCAAGTCCACCTCCCTCCTCAGCCGGAAGAGCAATCAGGGTTCCCTGACCTGTGGGAAGTCCAAGGTCCTCCCCCCTCCATCCAGGTCTAGTAAGGTGAGCATCCAAACTGCCTAGGCTTCTACAAAGCCAGTACGTGCAGTAGGATCAGAAACCCATTGCCATTGTTCTTGAGTTCTCAGTAGTCCTCATTGTCCGCTATGTTCAGCGAGTCCGGTTTTATCCCAGGCTTTTTCAGACCCAGGCCAGTTGGCCTTGGTGAGTTCCCGATAGAACATCCCCATTGCCTCAGTGTGTGGGTGCACCCGTTGCAGTCCTGAGTTCCTTGCTCATGCTCTCTCTCCTTCTGCTCCTGATTTGGACCTTGAGATTTCTGTCCGGTGCTCCAATGTGGGTCTCTGTTTCTGTCTCCTTTCATTGCATGATGAAGGTTAATATTCAGGAGGATGCCTATATGTTTTTCTTTGGGTTCTCCTTATTTAGCTTCTTTAGGATCACTAATTATAGGCTCAATGTCCTTTGTTTATGACTAGAAACCAAATATGAGTGAGTACATCCCATGCTCCTCTTTTTGGGTCTGGCTTACCTCACTCAGGATAGTGTTTTCTATTTCCATCCATTTGCATGCAAAATTCAAGAAGCCCTTGTTTTTTACTGCTGAGTAGTACTCTAATATGTATATATTCCACACTTTCTTCATCCATTCTTCCATTGAAGGGCATCTAGGTTGTTTCCAGGTTCTGGCTATTACAAACAATGCTGCTATGAACATAGTAGATGGCCAAAAGACACTTAAGGTCATGCTCAACTTCCTTAGCGAATCAAGACAGCTTTAAGATACCATCTTACACCTGTCAGAATGGCTAAAATAAAAAACACCAATGATAGCCTTTGCTGAAGAGGTTGTGGAGAAAGGGGTGCCCTCATCCATTGCTGGTGGGAATGTAAACTTGTGCAACCACTCTGGAAAGCAGTGTGGTGGTTTCTCAGGAAATTTGGGATCAACCTACCCCTGGACCCAGCAATACCACTCTTGGGAATATACCCAAGAGAGGCCTTATCATACAACAAAAATTTTTATTTAAAAGCTTTTTTTTTCATTTTTCCTACCAACCATAGTTCCCCTTCCTGCCCTCCTTCCACTCCCCCTATCTTCTCCCCATACAAACCCTTCCCACTTTTCAGTCCTTTCCATTTTTAATTCATTCTCTGCATTTGTCATGTGTTCTTACTCCATTCAGACATTTAAATAAGCCCTATTAATCACCTTATGGCTCCCTGCCAAAGACGTATCCCAGAGACTTCTGACCACCAGGAGCATGTCCAAAGGCAGGTCCCAGTGTGGTATTAGATTTTCAGTTCCCAAACCAGATTTAACATGTTAACATATGAACATTTCATATGCCAAGACCTACACTCAAGCCACTGTTAGCTGTGTGTTCACTTGCTTGTTTGTGTAGACTATAGGTTTTTGTGCTTATTAACTTTTGTGTGGAAGCAGAGGTCAAGTTCAGTGTCACACCTCAGAGCCATCCACTTTGGTTTTCAAGGCAGGCTCTGTGATTGGGTTCAGGTTTGCTGATTCAGCTAGGCTGGGAGGCAAGCCACAGTTCTGCCTTAGTTTGTCCCCTGGGAACTGAGACTATGTTGTAATAGGAGCATTGGGCTGTGTCCCCAGCACCCTGGCCACCTGGCTAGCTTATGCCCCAAAATAACAACACACAAACTGTATTCATTTAAACACTTGCTTGGCCCATTTCTATCTAGCCTCTTCTAGGCTAATTCTCACATATTAATTTAGCCCATTTCTAATCATCTGTGTGTAGCACCCCAAGGTGGGCTTACTGGGAAGATTCTAGCCTACGTCCATCCTGGGTCGGAGCTGAATCACGTCTGTCTGCCCAGGAGCAGGGAGCATGGCGTCTCTGCTCCAGAGAGCAGAGCTGTCGAGTCTGAGCTCACTTCCTCTTCCTCCCAGCATTCTGTTCTGTTTACTCCTCCCACCTATGTTTTAACCTATGAGGGCCAAGCAGTTTCTTTATTGCTTAACCAATGAAATCAACAGATTGATATATGACACTCCCACATCAAGACTAGATTCAGAAGGCACGGCACCTGCCTTTTTATGTGGGGTTTGGAGATGAGGCTCTGGTAGTCAAGCCTGTGTAGCAACACTTTTCAACTGAGCCATCTTTACAGTCCCTCAAGGTGATGCCAAGTTCATCATGATAATTAAAGTTCTAGTCCCTCACCTGAGATACTACAGACACAAAGTAAAACCTTTCAGGTGGATAATAGTGGTGGCGTATTAGGTCACTGTGGTTATCCCATTGACCCTTCTCTCTCTTCTTTGTTTCCCAGATGCCTTTTAATGGGCTGTGACTCCTGTCACATACTCCTACCATAATACAATGTCTTTCCGCAAGCCCTAAAGCCAATCAACTATGGACTGAAAACTCCAATACCAGCAGCCGACCTGAACTTTTCCTTCATATACATTCTTTACTTCACGTATTTTGTCATATTCTGCAAAGCAGGATGATCATGATCAAGATAACTTAATCCTGTTAGTCCTTGGTCTAGTCTCTAATGCTAAAACCTAGAAGTACAGACCCAGCACTGGGAGACAGAGCCTTCTTACTGCGGAGTAATTCTCGTCAGTCCATGGTCTCTGTGTTTGTTCCCTGGCATTATTTGTTTAGCCGGCTCTTAAGTCTTCACAGAGCAGTACTCTGTGTCTGAAAGGTAAGGAAAAGTCTCTGCATTCTGGCTTTGACTTGTTTGCATTCCTGCAGGGGCATAAGACCCTCCAAGAAACCAACCAACTCCACCAGCTGTAGGCATAACTAAGGAGGTTCACAAGGGACCAGAATAAAGGATAACAAGTATTTATTTGGAGGAAAAAAACTCACTATAAGGATAGAGAGCCACAGTCCTCTGTGGATGCTGGAAGCTGCAAACAGAACTCCAATCACCAACAGAGGGAGAGAGAGAGAGAGAGAGAGAGAGAGAGAGAGAGAGAGAGAGAGAGAGAGAGAGAACATCTTGTCTGTGCTTATAGTACCTCAGACCATGCCCTAATGGACCAATAATCAAAAGACTTTTGACTGAATTCTCACAACAACCAATCCTGAGGTACATACCTTCAGGAGACAGTATAACTGCAGAGACGAGTCTTTGTTTCTGTCTTTGAAAGGTATTTGAAAAGTATTTTAATTTGGTGGATTTCATATGTTACCAGAGTTGTTGTCAGGACAGGTAAAGATCTGAAAGAAAATGAAGATTTGGAGACTATTTGCGTGATAATGATGAAACCCACATAAGCTTTCTTGATGGAAAAGAGGGTCAGAAAGAAACGGAGGAATGTGCCATTGAACACAAAGCAATAGCTGTTAATGGAAACAGGAAAGAAGGGGCTTCAACAAGATGGATATTTTGAAAAGTCTGAGAAGAAATTGTGGTTTCATTGAAGCTAAGTGGAAGAAGAGGATCAACAACAACATGGGAGGAGGATGAAGTAAACTGAAGGAGAAAGGCAATACAGCAAGGCTACTGAACAGATGTGACTTGTCGGGAAGCCATCTGTTGGACACCTTGCCGAGGTCAGCTGTGGAAGAGTACAATCCTGGAAGCAAAACGCAAAGCCTGGAGAAGTTGGTCATGAGAAAGAGAAGCTGCCATTGAAAGTAACACAATCAACAGACTGAACTCTTATGAGGAGGGAAGAGGACTAGAGGACAGTTGGGGAAAAAAGAATCAAGGGAATTTTGCAGATGTAGAAAAGCCTTGATGGTGCTTTAAAGGAAGAAGAAGAAATATAAGGGGAGGGAAAAACTGAGAATTTCATTAAGGGAAAGGAGACAGGTCCTCCTCCCCTGGAAGGGGGGAAGGAGCACAAAGGTTTTCAGTGGGTTCAGAAATGTACTAATTATGAACTAGGGAAAGCGAGGAGACATCTGAGGCATTATTCTTTTCCCAGCAGTTTTCCAAATTGTTTCTCTTTTACTTTTTTGTTTGTTTGTGTGTGTATGCATTGTTGTTGTTGTTATTGTTGTTGTGGTTGCTGTTGAGTCAGAGTTTCACTATGTAGCCCTGGCTGTCCTGGAACTCCTTACATAGACCAGACTGGCCTCAAACTCACAGAGATCCACCTGTCTCTATTCTGAGTAAATCCATATTCTACAAACATTCAGAGAACCAAAAAGCCCCAATTGGTACACATTGCTAAATAAACAGGTAGCATTGCCAGGAAGAACTGTTAATACGGCAACGTAGTGTTTGAAACTAAAGTACGTGTGATAGTTAAGAGAATACTTGTGATGTATCCTCACATAGGGGATCTCATTTGCATCTCAGGAGGCTTAGGAGTTGGAGAATTTACCTACTCTATAGACGAGGAAATGGAAAATTCAAAAACAAAAACAGAGAAGAGTAGAGTCAAATAGCACACTCTCCGGTGAGACCCAGACACCTGTGCAAGCAACCGGAAGTTGTCAGAGGGGTTTGTTGAGGCAAGTTTTCCTTACTTTTTGGTGAGAGTTTGAACCTTGACCTGGAAGTCACTAGTCTTTTCATGTCTTTCATTTTCTGAACTTCTCATTAAATGCTGTGGGATGATCTAATCCTGTTTCCTCACCAAGGACAGAGTGATATGTACAAATTACACCCATAGATCTTAGTGTTTAGAAATCTCAGGTACAGAAAGTGAGGAAGACAATGAGGAACAGGACACTATTATAGGCTTAATTTCAAAAACTGAGAGTACTGTATCTTCTTTTCACCATCTATGTTGTCAATTTGACATGCTTCTAAACGGAAAATCAGTTCATCATGATTCTTACCCAGTTCATTGAAAATGATACGATTAACCTTCACGTTGGCTGTGCTTCTTCAGTCAGCTCCCTTCAAGTATCTAGCACTTCATTGCTCTCTGGTGGGTTTGCCTTCTATTGGCTCACTGTTTCCGCATCTGAATCAAGGCTCTGTTGATGGAGTTGCCTCTTTGATTCATTAGCTCAGGAATGAATTAGTTAGTCCAGCCACAAAGTAAGGAAAGTCATTTCAAATCTACCCCCAAAAATATGACCACTACTGGTAAATTTTTAAAAAGATATTAGAACTGTAGTTATTTGCTTTCAAATACTTTCTGTATATTTTATTTCCCGCAGTTTCCTGTATGTGTAGACACATTTATTTTTTTACACTGTTTCTGTGATAGAGGAAAGCTGGATGCGATTTTCACATTGATAAGAAGGTGAGAAATGAGGACAACCTGTTTGGCCATGCAACAGAGAAAGAAGTTTCTACCAGAGTATATGGAACAGGAATAAAAAAAAAAAAAAAAGGAGAAACAAAGACCTTCAATGTTGTGTGTGTGTGTGTCTAGAGAGAGAGAAAAAAAAAGAGAGAATGCTCTATGCCTGGTCTACAAGAGATAGTTCCAGGACAGGAACCAAAAGCTACAGAGAAACCTTGTCACGAAAAATCCAAAAAAAAAAAAAAAAGGAGAAACTGTCTTCTAATTGGAAGTTCCATTTCTGTGCTTAAGAAGTGAAAATGAACTAGTATCTCTCCATCACCTGTGTTTGCCAGCTGTGAGGCCATCTCCACAGAGCTGTGAGGGGATCTCCATAGTTTGGATAGCAATGTTCCATCGCCAGAAGCACTCATGGCCAAGCTGCTTAAGAAAACAACTTGATTCTAGTTCTTCTTGTCCAAGGCTTCTGTTTCTTTCTCCCCATTCTTCCTCTTACCATAGCAGACCATCACATCAGCCCTGTGTCAGTTACTCAAAAGAATTCACCCGTCAGCAAGATTAATGGCTGATGCGCCTACCTTTGTTTACCTGGACAGCTTTGGGTCCTGTGATTCCATTCCATTATCTAATGTGCAAGCGTACTCTTCAAAACTAGACAAGAAATGTTACACATTTTTTCCAAATATACATATTTTTTCCAAATCATCTAGAAATTTCATACTATTTAAGGAAGTTACTACTTCACTGTTGTTTACTATATAGAGTAAACTTTTCTTTTTTGTAGTTTTGTTGTTGTTGTTGTTTTTCAAGACAGGGTCTCTCTTTATAACAGCCCTGGTTGTCCTGGAACTCAATCGGTAGACCAGGCTAGCCTCGAACTCACAGAGATCTGTCTGCTTTTGCCTCCTGTACTGGGATTAAAGGTGTGCACTACCACTACCCAGCTCAGAGTAAACATTTTAAAAGGACTTTAGAGCTAACTATTATTCATCATGCAGTCTCTGACTGCATGAGTAATGGGTGTAAAACCTCATCCAGACAGCAGAATGTAGTACGATGCCAAAGTGAAGCCTCTACATTTAAATTCCTATGATACAGAATTATCTCTATCAGCTCTTTTATTCCCATTGAAATCATAGCAAGATATAAAAGTAAGAAATGGTTGACAAAATTCTATTACACACATTAGAAAACAGAATCTAAACAGAATCTAACTGACAATGGAAACAGAGCTGCAAACAACATAAAAAGTGCATTATTATTCTATGGGAACCTGAAGCTAAAATTTTAAAAGATCACTGGGACTAGGGAGACAGCCCAGTTGGTAAAGTACTTGTACAACATGAGCACCCAAGCTTGATCCCCAGTAGTCAAGTGAGAATGAGGGTACAGTACCACGTTCTTGTCATTCCAGCACTGGGAAAGCAGAGCCAGGCAGATCTCTAGAGCTTGTTAGCCATCTAACCTCCAGAAGTGGGCCTCTAGTGAGAGACCCTATGTCAAAAGGGGGATGGGGTGGCCTGAACCTGAAGAACAACACCCAGTGTTGACCAATGAATATACCTGCCGACACACATATACAAACAAATGCATATACACACAAACGCTCGAAGATCACTCTCTTTTGTTATGGTTTTTCACTTTGAAAAAGAAGTAAAAAGAGTTATTGAATAGCAGAAATATGATTATCACAACATAAAAATAATTTATTTGAGGGGATAAATTTCACTTTTATTTCACTAATGAAGGAATAGTAATCTGAATTATTGACATGCATATTCTTTAAATGTAAGGTGAAATACTAAGCTTACACAAGAAAGGTTAGAGAGAATATAAAAAAGTATTCTTCAGAAGTAAACATGTAGAATATAGTAATAAAGGAGTTGAGGAAATTATAGAAACACATTTTTATGAAGTTAGAAATGATAATTTACCAATTAGAGACAGCCTACAGCAGCAATTCTGAACCTTTGGGTTATAACCTTCATATCAGATATCCTGCATATCAGATATTTACATTATGATTCATAACAGTAGCAAAATTGCAGTTCTGAAGTAGCAGTGAAATAATTTTATGGTTGGGGAGTCACCACAACATAAGGAACTGGATTAAAGGGTCAGAGCATTAATAAGGTTGAGAATCACTGGCCTATGGATTGATTTAAAACAATGTAAATTATATGGAAAACGATGATGAAAAATCTATCAATAATGTCCACCAAAACTAGGGAAGTTATATAAGGAACGAGAGTCTCACTTGTCTTCTTAGGCATAATGAAGCACTGTCCCAAAATCCTGAAGGAAAATCATGCATCTGCATCAGATCCTCAGTCACATCAGACCCTCTGCCAGTCATTCCAACATGGCAACACAGAGACTCTGGAAAGGAAGGTCCGTAAACTCTTTACCGTAGACAATCTCTGTTTTTCAAGAATGTCCTCCAGTCAAGGAGAAATAAAATCCTTAAAATCAGGAACCCAAGACATGAAATGCGTGATGAACGAAGACACTGTGAACCATGATCTAATTACAGCCAAGAGAGACAATGCAGTGGGAGTAGACAGAGGGGGTCAGGCTTCGGTGCAATTGAGGGCTAACTAAGGAAAACACCGGGAGGAGATTCAGTCTGATCTCAACCAGATTATCTGATGATAGGCAACATGCAGGCAATTTTTAAATTATGATAAAGGTTGGAGCTTGTGAAGAGAAAGGCTGCCCATGCTGATAACCTCATAAACCTTTATAGGAAATGTATGTCAGTGTTGATTAAAATTCAAGCTGCAATCAAATATATCAGGGGAGAGGGTCCAGGTGATGTGTTAACAAGAAAAGTTAAAGCTCAGTGATTTCAAACTAACAGAGTCTCCACCATCCCCTCAAATGACCCATGAATACTTTGTTGTTGCCAAAAAAACTAAGCATGGAAGAGAAGACAGAGAGCAGGGTGAGTAATTACAGGGTCTCCAGTGACAAAATTCCCAAGTAGTGTATTCATCACATGTCTCTCGCCATATCAAGTCACACAATAATACCTATGTTCACCGCACAAAAACAAAGGAGTGTTCAATCCTCATAATGATCAATAAAGGTGTGTCTCATGTACACTCAGTTCTACATCAGTAGACAAAGCCATGGTTTGAGGGCATCTCTTAAAAGTTTGTATGCCAGAAACACAGTCTCCACATTTATATATGTCAAAATGTAGAAAGGGGCTTTGGAGGTACATAGGGTTAGATGAAGTCACACAGGTAACCCCAACCCATAGTGGGTTAATAGCTTCACATGAAGAGATAGAGTCAAGTTAGTACTCTTGCTGTGTTGCATCAAGGGATGTTCTTACTCATATAATCAAGTGATGTTCTCACTCATATAATGACGCAACAGGAAGGCACTCATGAAAGCTTTGCAGGCTTGGGTAACACGCTCTTGACTGTCAGTCTCTAACAGTGTGGGTCAGTTTAAGTTCCGTCATTTACAAACTCATCATCTTCAGTATAAAACAGCACACCAGAAATTATAAGAATCCTTTCAAAGAAGTATAATAAATATTCTTAAAGATTAAAAGATAATACTACGATGTCACAAGTAACATGAAACACAACAGAGAGAGGATCAATATGAATAAGAGAGATGTCTACAGTTAATGTCAAAGGCTCAGACTTCAGGACAGTAAAAGCTGTGGAGCTATTTTCATGTCCAGGTTAAAAAGAAGAATATGATAAATTATGAGGAAGAAGGTGAAGGAGAGGAACAAAAAGAAGGCAGGGGGCCCACACTGACATCCAAGAAGCTCAACTGCACGGCAGAGCAAAGGAATGTGGAAGGTCTCCATTGAGTGGGATGAAAGTCCACCACTTCAAGCTACAGGTTCCAACACACCATACTGTGCATCATCAAAGTATGTGAATTAAAGCAAGGGGATTTGACACGATGACAATCACATTGGTTATAGTCTAATAACTGAGGATTGAGGTGCAACCTCCATGTCTCAGATGTACGTCTGAGTATGTGGAGGTAACATTACTACTCAGAAAAATATATTGATTTAATTCATCTTCTTTATGACTAGTAGAAGAAAAATGTACACTTCTGAAGAAATTTCAGTAGGTCCCTATGTCAAAAATAATCAAAGGTAATAACAACAGAACTTTAGTTCAACATTTCCATGACATGTCTTTGTTTCTGTCATTCAAAGAGATTGGCATGAGGTTGGCATACCAACTCCACATATATCTTCATATTCTCATTATGATTTGTCTACCTTAAGTATCTGAGGACAATTAATATAGTCCTGTTTTTCAAAGGTACCAGTTAACAAGTCCTTTAACTTTTATAGACAGATACATTTTTATTGTTGAGTTAGTTGGTCTTACTATATATATTCAGAAGACACAGAGTCATAATCATTATAATTGATTTATTTCCTAAGTTAAAATTTTGTTTTTTAAGTTTAGAGTGCAAACTGTGTCTAAAATTAGCTGGCAAGACATCTAGCCAAAGCTAAGGGGGTGGCTTCCTAGTATTCACCTCATGCGCCTAAACCCAGAGTCAATCCCTGATGCTGGGAAAAAAAAAAAAAATCCTAAGACAGGTAAGGAAAACAAAGGCCGGCTATGATACTGCACACTGCAACAGTGGAATGATCTTAACTCAGCTAAGACTTCCCAGGTCCAGTCACTTAAAAACCATACAGGAATTCAGTTACATGTTATATCCTCTGAGTTGGGAATCCCATTCTTTTACATAAAGATAACAGGATAAAAAGCCCGTACAGGGGGTGGGCAAAGTGGCTTAGTCAGCAAAATGCTTACTGTGCAAGCTTGAGGACCGGAGTTTGCATTCCCCAGCATCCATGTGAAAAGCCAGGGGCAGCAGAATGTGCTTGTAATCTCAGCAAGCGGTTCCTAAGGGCTTAATGGCCAGGCAGTCTAGCTAAATTGGTGATCTCCAAGTCCAGTGGGAGACCATGTGTTAAGACAACAAAGTGGAGAGCAATTGAGGAAGATACCCAGTGTTGACCTCTGACCTATATGTGCACTAGGCACGCACACACACACACACACACAGACATGCACATATACAAAAATGTACACACACAACATACACAAAGTCTATTCAGATGTGCTGTATGTCTGGACATGAGGTCAAGGCCAGCCTAGATGATCTCGTCTATAAATAAGTAACTACATAAAGCATAATGCCTTTTAAATAGATAAACAGATAAATGAAAAAGTCATTGATGCATAACTATAACTTCTGATTAACTAGAACACATCAAGAATAATTTTTTCTTAATAACTGTAGCGAAATAGGTCAGAAGATGAAATTTGTGCTTTTTCTGTGTTTTGGACACTGTTACTGCAAAAATTAAAAAGTAATCTGTAATCTTACCTCTGTATTTAGTTCTCATGACTTAGAAAAATATTCTGTTAAATAGACTGTAATCTTTCAAGCTGAATCCTTAGGAAGTTATTTTCTCCCTGTGAGCAGAAGACTTGTTAAAAGCAAATGGTGAAAGGTAGGAATATTGTCAAGTTTATTAATGTATTAATTGTCTTTTATAGGTTTCAGGTTAAATTTTGATCACAGTTCCTGGTAATTGAAGAAAATGGCAGCAATATTCTATCAGGGGAACAATACTTAAAATTAAGAAAGTTTACTGAGTTTCTGTTATCTCTGCCAAGGAATACCTTTGAAAAAAATTGTCTGCAGAATTTTCAGTAGTTCTTTGAAAATTGTTTGTTTTATGAGAAGGCATATTTTAAAAAATAAATGCTGTGCAGTTAATAATTTAGGATCATAGTGCCACCACCAAATTTGGATTACCTTTCCAATAACAGTGGAAGATTTGCTCTCTCAGAGTCCAATGTATAACTGTGAAAATCACCTAGAGAGGCAATGCCATGATCAATGAGGCTGCGATGAAGTCGAGACTCTGGAGGAGTAAGGCTTCTAGCTTAGAATTCATTTTCTGTGCAATATTCTCTGACCACAACCATCAACAAAACATACACACACAGAGGGGAAGAGAGAGAGGGAGAGGAAGAGGGAGGGGGGAGAGAGAGAGAGAAAGAGAGAGGAGAGAGAGGAGAGAGAGAGAGAAGGAGGGAGAGAGAGAGGTTTGACCGCAAATAGAATGGACCATCTGCATGCCTCTTACCAAATGATGCTGAATTTAGCCCTGAATCATGCAGTTCCAAAATTATGTATGCCAGGCCTCTATAGTGTTGGAAATTGTTGCCGATTCCTTTCCAATACTCCAACTGGAGTGGTCTTGACACCATTTGACATTAATAAGGGGAGAGGAATGCGTTGAAACAGCATACTGACATTGTCGCCAAATACCCAGCTAATTTTACTAACATACAAATGAAAGAGCAAGCTTCTTTCATTTCCCGTTCCTTGCAGTGACTCTCTTGGTAAAGAAGCCAGCACAGCAGTAAACAACTGCTACTGCCATGGTCACACAGATATCAGCCCCAGAGAAAACCCAGGGAGTTGTCAGGCACAGACACTGGTATTCACCCAAGTCACCGCCACCACCTCATACCATCCCGTAGAGCAAGCCAAGTCCATCTGAAAGACCACAAGAGGCCTCCACTTTACTTTGTTCAATTATCTCCCAATAATACCAGAAAGTTGCACTTTATTGAACCTGATAGAAGAGAAAGTGGGAAGTACCCTACAACAGATGGGCACAGGAGATCGCTTCCTATGTGTAACCCCAGCAGCACAGACATTAAAGGCAACATTGAATAAATGGGACCTACTAAAACTGAGAAGCTTCTGTAAAGCAAAGGACACTGCCACTAAGACAAAAAGGCAACCTACTGACTGGGAGAAGATCTTCACCAACCCCGCAACAGACAAAGGTCTGATCTCCAAAATATATAAAGAACTCAAGAAACTAGACTTTAAAATGCTAATTAACCCAATTAGAAAATGGGGCACTGATCTGAACAGAGAATTCTCAACAGAAGAAGTACAAATGGCCAAAAGACACTTAAGGTCATGCTCAACCTCCCTAGCGATCAGGGAAATGCAAATCAAAACAACTTTGAGATATCATCTTACACCTGTCAGAATGGCTAAAATAAAAAACTCCAATGATAGCCTTTGCTGGAGAGGCTGTGGAGGAAGGGGTACCCTCATCCATTGCTGGTGGGAATGCAATCTGGTGCAACCACTTTGGAAAGCAGTGTGGCAGTTCCTCAGGAAATTAGGGATCAACCTACCCCTGGACCCAGCAATACCACTCCTGGGAATATACCCAAAAGATGCCCTATCAAACAACAAGAGCATTTGTTCAACTATGTTCATAGCAGTATTATTTGTAATAGCCAGAACCTGGAAACAACCTAGATGCCCTTCAATGGAAAAATGGATGAAGAAAATGTGGAATATATACACATTAGAGTACTATGCTGCGGTAAAAAACAATGACTTCTCGAATTTTGCATGCAAATGGATGGAAATAGAAAACACTATACTAAGTGAGGTAACCCAGACCCAAAAAGATGAACATGGGATGTACTCACTCATAATTGGTTTCTAGCCATAAATAAGGGTCATGGAGTCTACAACTGGCGAACCTAAAGAAGCTAAGTAAGAAGGTGAACCCAAGGAAAAACATATAGTTATCCTTTTGGCTATGAACCTTCACCTGGTGATGGATGGAGATAGAGACAGAGACCCACACTGGAGCGCTGGACTGAGCTCTCAAGGTCCCAGTGAGGAGCAGAAGGAGGGAGAACCTGAGCAAAGAAGTCGGGACCACGAGGGGTGCACCCACCCACTGAGACAGTGGATCTGATCTACTGGGAGCTCACCAGGGCCAGCTGGACTGTGACTGAAAAAGCACGGGATGAAACTGGACTCTCTGAACATGGCGAACAATGAGGGCTGATGAGAAGCCAAGGACAATGGCAAGGGGTTTTGATCCTACTTAATTTTCTGGCTTTGTGGGCGCCTAGCCAGTTTGGATGTTCACCTTCCAAGATATGGACGGAGGGGGGAGGACCTAAGACTTACCACAGGGCAGGGCACCCTGACTGCTCTTTGGACCGGAGAGGGAGGGGGAGAAGGGTGAGAGGAGGGAGAGAAGGGTGGGAGAGGGGGAGGGAGGTGGGAGGCTGGGAGGAGGCGGAAACTTGTTTTTTTTTTTTCCTTTTCTCAATAAAAAAAAAAAGAAGCAACTGAGGTAAAACACAACTGACTAAATCTTATGGTTTATTTCATTTTCATTGCTTTTGGACTTCTGAGTCCACCAGGAAACTATTGTTATTTCAGATTAGTATTTCTAAGGTAAAATGGAACCTTGTCAATCTTACTGCACTTCTTTTAAGAACAGGAGTCAAATGTATACTACTTTAGCTTCTTCTAAGCTGGGGACAAAGGCTTCCACAACAAGTTCTTTCTCTCTCTTTCTTTCTCTCTGTCTCCAAAACTCCTGATCCAAGTTTATTTGGTAGCTAGCGTGTGTGTGTGTGTGTGTGTGTGTGTGTGTGTGTGTATACACTGTTTGGTATGTGTGTTACATACATATGCCTATCAGTATATGAAGTCATATAATTTGATTTTACCAAACTATTTGTGATTATATTTTTTCCTATTAAAAATAACTAGTCTCTTTTTTCTCCTCATTTTGTTTTAATGTACATTCCAGAGCATTAAATTCCAGTTTTAGTTAATTCTAGTGGCACATTATGTTTGAAGAGATGACTATTGATCTCTATGTGCCTTTGTATTCAAAGGAAGAAAAGTTTTAATGGACAGACCACATTCTGCAGCTAGCTCATAAATGAAGATTGCTGGTCACAAATGACGTTGGTCAAGGAATGTGGCTAACCCGGGGGCATGAATATCTCTCACTAGGAAAGCAGGTTTTGACACAGACAGGCAAATGGCCATTAGTTTTAGTAGCTTTATTCCAAGGATGCTACATTTGAAGATCATAAAAGATAAAGTTTCAGAACCAATCATGCTAATGTCCATATTTGCCTGGATACATAGAACACATGTCTACCTAGGAATCTCTTACACCTATATTTTACCTGCTAAGTCAAGAGTTAGCCGGAGTTATCACTCCGGCTTGGGTTTTTTTTTTTTTTTTCCTTTTTTTTCCCATGATGTTTGAAGTTTATTGTGCCATTTAGAGAAAGTTTCTGAAATGCAGAAAGTAGAGCAAACTTGGGTTTTCCTCCCTTTCAGTTCACACAATTAATCTAGACACTGGATCTTAAGCAGTACAAGGCAATTTTCATAGCTTAAAGAGAAGACAGCAAACCTGGTTTATCCTTTTCTCATAATTCTTTCAGAAACATTTGAGAAAATGTGAGGACCACTGTGAGTTGAACAATAATCATAAAATTAGGAACAAAAGAACCCAGCAGAACAAAGCCTTTTCTTCCTCTTTTCCCCTTTCTTTTTTAGGATTCTAAATCACATACAAAACATTTGTTCTGCTCCAGCTCTTTGTGAACTAATTGGCTTTCCTGGAGGGATAGGTAATTGTACCTGACTACACACGCTGTCCCGAGCTCCCTTGGAAAGCTCCAGTAAGCTTCTAGTGTTAGCAGCCATCAAGGATTTCACAGGTCAGGCATCGGATCGATACAGCTAAAAGCAGCAGGGACTGTAATGTCGACAGCAGGTTTCAGAAAGCCCTGCAAGTGCCAGTTTGTTCCTCTTCATGCAGAAGCTCAAGACAGCTTAATTAACCCTTGGAAAATACAATTTATCCAGAGGCTCGGCAGGTCCCTACCAGGCCCTACTGGGGAACTGATGGGAGAGATACTGTAGCTGGCGGCGCTGAATTCCCATTTCCCCCCTTTAAAGCTGCTTCAGTTCGGATGCAAAGCAAACATGATTTTCCGTGGATGTGCTCATCCTGTCCTGAAGAGCCTGCGATAGGAGGCTGCTTTAGAGGGGTTTGTTAGAACTCACTTGTGACTTCGGCGGGAGGAAGGCCCAGCTGAGCATTGATCATCTGAGTCCTGGGGTGAGGAGCCGGGATGTGTGCGCACGGGTGTGTGCGCGCCGATCAGATGTGACGGGGTGAGGGGAGCTGAGTGGAGAAAGGAAAGCAAAGGCGTTATTGTTAACTTTTTACTGATGTAAATGCTTTTGTGAAGAAGTCCCCTCATTATGTGTCTGTTGCTCACGTCTGTAATATCACATAATTAAGAAAGTGCGGATCGGAAAATAAGATTACAGACCCCCAAATACTTCATCTGCTAACATTAGGCACCTGCCAGGAGCCACAATCAGGAAGAAGTTTGCTGTGTGTGTCAGTGAGGTCCTCTCCTCCACCGTTACCCTCCACACCAGCGAGTTTTTATCCCACTACAATTCTTCCACGCTAGGGTAAAGCTTTGGAAAGGGCATTAACGATGCCAGACATAGACAGAAAACGTCTGAAGTTATTGGGGCTCGACAAATGTCACACAAGTGCTCGGCGCATCCGCTGAAGCTGGCTGTCCCCACACCTGTAACTGCATCCATACGCACATCAGACATGTTTTAAACCTGTGTCATTTCAATGAGTTCACATAAGTCTTTTCCTAAGCTCACACCCGTGGTCATCAGTGAGGGCTCACAGCATCCCCGTCACAGAACACTAGCTCCTGCAGGGATGCTCCCGAAGAGACAGTGTCTCGCTTCTGTTTCTTCATTTTCATTTTTGATCAGAAGCAAAGGAGAGTGAAGTGGAAGATATGAAGTTAAATACAGATTAGGTGTGTAAGATGGCGGTATCTTTTAGAGCACAACCTAACCATGACTTCTTTAAAGTAATTTATAACAAATGGCATGCGCACAGGGTAAAACTCTCACAGCACATGGGAAATGAGGCATCTATCTCCAGTCATTACTGTCCTCCCCAGAGAGATAAGGTGCAGCCACTCCCGATACTATCCCTTTTGGCACGAGTTTGTCCAACAAACGTGGTCTGGGCAGTTATGATGTGAAGGACCTTGTTCTAGACCTCGGTTATATGACAAGGAAAAAATTACAAGTAAGGAGAACATTAAACAATTTCCTCGCTAGCATGAGTTAGGCAGAAGACGCACAGACAGAATGCATACATAACCGTGCTGTGAATGACTGTGAGAAAAGCAGAACATGTGGAAATTTGGATTTATATCATTATCGGTACGGCAAGGGGAAGCTTCTCTAAATTCCATGGTGTTTGAGGCAAACCTAAAGCGAGTTCCATTTCATGCAGAGGAAAAGATTACTAGATTGAAAGGGCGTGTGAGGAATGTCCTGAGGCAGAGGGGTGCTCTGTGTGACCACAAAGGATGGTTTGGACTGAAGTAAAAGGAACAGGAACATGGGGCAGCTGAGGGTAGGGCAGCTGGGGGTGAGGGAGGACACTGAGTTAAAGACACGGTCACAAGCCAAGTAAGACCTTGGATTTTTCATGGCAAGGAGCTAGAGAGCTCAGATGTGAACACAAAGCTACCTATATGCCATTAACTACCATCCTATACTGACCCCTCATGCTGAGGTTCTGTTTGGCACATGATTTATGGTCTGTGAAATTCTCCCTCTGAATCTTCCTTGTTATGACTCCCACCAATCAGTAAATCAGTTGAACGTAAGTCCAAGCCAGCAGGTGTGCTGACGGACACCCAGAAAGGCTCTGTCCCTCCCTGAAAATGAGCCAGGGGATCCCAGCTGTGTGTGAAGAACAGCTTCAGGCCCAGCCAAGAAGCACATACAAGGCTGAGGTGTAGCTCTGGGGGAGCATGTCCCTATTCTTCCAGAAAGTTGCATGCATAGCCGCGCCTCGACCAGTTCTGCAAACAGATCACAGAAATTAACCAAGAAGACTTCTGCATTTCCTAGACCCAGATAGGCCTAGGGGGGTGAATACTGTTCAAATTTAAACACATCGCTAGTGATGCGGAATCTGTGACCTTCTACTTCAGCCTGGCATTCTTTCTTCTCCTAACAGCTGTGGCCCCATCCCCTCCTCCCAACTTCTGTGTCTGGGTCTTCTTACTGGTATTTATTTACAAGTTGTAAGAATGTCGGTGGTCAGGACATGAGCCGAGATAAGCATCTGAAACCTTTAAATATTACTGCTCATTTTATTGTCGTTCTTTTCTCTCCTGAAACGGTCTGCTAACACAGCTGGCAGCAGCAGACAGATTTATCCAGCGTGTCTAATAGTTTTGAGGCAGGTGTAGGAGGGTCAGGGGTTTGAGACCAATCTCAACTAGATAGGGAGACTGTGTTCAAAAATAAAAAATAGAAGAAAGAAAGGAAAGGAAAATAACGCGTAGACATGAAAGGTCTACTTTACTTCTAAGCCTTGGCTCTGCGAAGTTCAACCAGATAGCTGGAAAGTGAGGTGTGGCAGGAGGCAGTTTGGGTCAAAAGTCTGCATTCATTTGCTAGGTGACCAGCTTGCTAGGTGATTTGGGTCAAGTCACTTTCCATGCTAAACTGTCGTTTTTACAAATGGAGATTTGAAAAGATTCCCACAAGTCCTGCAAGCATTAACAAATTACAGATATGTAACATCAAGAGGATGACCCACAGACATCAGTGTGGCCTCCCCACAGATAGGCACCACCATCAGGCCGGCCCACAGATGTCAGCATGTCCCGCACACCCTGTCCCAATTCTCGGTTACTGAGCTTTCTATGCATTTCATACAGCCACTTTTCAAACTGTGGCATATGCTCCTAATTTACACTTTATTAAAGCGCAGCTCATTTTTCTATAGTCTGTTTCTCAAGATGACTTAGAAGAAATCAGAATTTGTGTGCTATTCATTGCCTCTCAGAAGTGTAGTTTCAAGATGTATTTAGGCAATGGTACTTTTCCACAGCATAATTGTATCCTAATGTAAAAACTGCAAATATATTTCTTTCTCCACGTTTGACAAATCCTTAAATGGCCTCATGTTTCAGCATCATTATGTAACACACAAAAGAAGATGCATCTATGTGAACTTGGACACATAAATAGGCTTTTAAAAAAAATCTTGACACATTACTGCATACCACGTTTTTCTTATATATTCTAAAAGAACAGAAGATTAATATGCTAACTGAAGTTGGATAATTTCTTAGATTTATCTGAATTCCTATAGTACCTATTCCACTCCATCACACATTCAGATAACAATCTTGCTCACCCTGTTGCCAGAGTATTCATATACCAACTGCTTTTGGGCATAATTTTTTTATTCTTTTTATAACCAATCAATGATTATATCTGTTTAACAAAGATGAGAGATTATCAGCTTATTAACTAATGATTTGCTCATATTATCATCATTACAACACGTTAGACTGAAAACCACAGAAGCAGTAAATATATCTTCTTGTTTAATGGGTTTTGCAGGATAATCTTTAGTGCTATACCAAACTATCCTGGTACTATCTAAAACAGCGCCTCTATTTTGCTTCAGTTTTTGAGTGGATTTTTTCTCTTCATAACCTTATTGCTTTATGAAACAATGCTATAAGATATATTTATTATTATTTTTATTTTATGCTTTGGTATGTTTTGCAGATGGAAGTTTCTGTTCTGCCCAGTCCCTCAGCAATTCAGTCCCAAAGAAACACATAGAAACTTATATTAATTATAAACAGTTTGGCCTATTACCTCAGACTTATTAGTTATCTCTTACAACTTAAATTAGCCTATAATTCTTGTCTACGTTTAACCATATGGCTTGGTACCATTTCTCAGTGAAACATTCTCATCTTGCTTCCTCTGTGTCTGGCCAGTGACTGATTCTCTGCCTTTCTTCTTCCCACAATTCTCTAAGTCTGGTCACTTCATCTATACTTCCTGACTACTACTGGCCAATCAGTGTTTTATTAAACTGATACAAGTGACAAATCTTTACAGTGTACAAGAACATTGTCCCACTGCATTTCCCCTTTTTTTCTTTTCAGAATAAGAACTCTGAATCTAATCTCCTTTGTTTAGCTGTTTTCTTTGCCGTTATCCATAACAACCAACACCCTAAACAAAGACAAACGTCCATAATCCATCTTTTGGAAATGTTACTTCCTGGTGATTGGGGGCATTGATAATCATTATGGAGAATAATCTTCTAGGAACCCAAAGAAAATTTGGGATTATGGCCAAGTCCTTACTAGAGTTATTCTGTGAGGTTGGATCATCTCAGCCGGCAGCCTTGAAGTTGTCCTGGATGCAGAACTCAGAAGAAACTGCAACAGGGGTGCTCTGAAATGTTGGATCATTTGGGCTATTTTTTCCCATTGGAGATTTTCCAGGGGGTCTTCTCAATCACACCCCATTTTTCTTAAACAAGAATGAATCCACAACTTCTCACTTCCTGTGGAAACAAAAGCAAAACCTTATCTCCATGTAACATATCTTTTGACTTAAATTTTGAAGTCAAGGCATTTTCTATATATATATTGAATTAATCTAGCAGCATTTATAATCAAACGTCTTTTAGCAGCTATTGCTCCTTCCTCAGCAGTCAAACAATTCAAAGATAACACAATAACATACAGTATCCAGATTCTCTTTGTGGCTTTGCTTTTACTCTATTTTTTTATTTTTATTCTTAACTTTTGGTTTTTGAGACAGGATCTCTCTGTGTATCTTTGACTGTCCTGGATCTCCCTCTGTAGACCAGACTGGCCTCATACTCACAGAGATCCGCCTGCCTCTGCCTCCCAAATGCTGGAATTAAAGGCTTGCACCACCACACCCAGATATTCTATTTCTATTTTAAAGAGCACTTTCTCTACCATTTTGCTTTCCTCTCCTAGGCTTACATATACTTTTAAAAAAACAGTAAACCATTTAGAGGTCTTTGTCTCCTTCTGAATCTGTCTTTACTGTATATATCTGTCTTTTTATGAGCACATGAGTCTTTAGTGTGCTAAATGGCATGGCTAAGATTAAAGCTGCAGTTTTGCAGGCTGGTGCCACCCCATTCCTTGGCTTACTGGGAGTCTAGTTTCATGACAGATGTACTGGCAGGGGCCACATTTATTGCTACAACTCTGCGGAGTTTTTAGGTCCATGTCACCACCAAGAAACATGACACTGGCTGCTCATAAATACCATTTAAGTATTTGGTAGCAGGGCCTCTTTAAAGAGCCACATGGTTTTTGCTGCTTATGCTAAGTCAGGAAGCCTCTCTTAAAGAAGCTCTGCCTCTGCTTGCCTCTAGCAAACAGAACCCTGAGATAATGCTTCTACCAAGAAGTCACGCTTATCTCTGTTATTTTCTGTCTAGAGTCCCTTCTCAAGCTCCCTTAGGTTTTATGTGTGTGTAGTTGTCCCATATTGACAGCATTTGTAGATAGAAGTTTCTATCCCGCCTGATGCCATACCCATTCAATCTCAAGGAAATGTACAGAGGCTAATATTAATTATAAACTGTTAGATCTATTAACTCTGACTAATTTTTAGCTAGCTCTTACAACTTAAATTAACCCATAATTCTTGTCTATGTTTAAGCATGTGACTTGGTACCTTTTCTCAATGAGCTATTGTCATCTTGTTTTCTCTGTGTCTGGCTAATAACTGACTCTATGCCTTTCCTCTTCCTAAAATTCTCTTAGTCTTGTCACTCAGCCATACTTCCTGCTTGGCTACTGGCCAATCAGTATTTTATTAAATTAATATGAGTGATAACATCTTTACAGTATACAAGAGCATTGTCCCACAGCAGTGTTTTGCCTGCATAAATGTCTATGTACCACAACATACAGTGCCTACAGAGGCCAAAAAGGAGTGTTGGATTCTCGGAAACTAAAATTATAGATGGTTGTTAGATGCCATGTCATTGGTGAGAACTAAACCCAGGTCATTTGCAAAAGCATTCTTAAACACTGAGTCTTATACACACATATATTCAGTGTATACATTCAGTCAGAGAAGAAGGCTTATCTTTCTCATCACTGTCTCAAGGGCCTAATAGTTTTGATTATACAACAGATATACACATTTTTGTTTAAGTAAATGAACTTTGACCCATTATACGTATTTTTAAAGACATACACAGCACATTATCTTGAAGCATATCAATACTCAATCATAGATCTATGGTGTGTTAACATTGGAATATCTTTTAACTATACAACACTAATAAGCACATATACATGAAACTGAGTATTTGTCAGGTCACTTTAAAGAATGGGATCTCCTCCAGAGGTTAAGGTAAAAGCTGTTCTTCTTCAATAACCCACTCTGTGTAGAGTGGGCCAAGGCAGCAGGAAACTAAAAGGAGAAGAAAGATCCAGGATTTCACAGAATGCAATTTATTGGGGACATATTGATAAAGCCACATCTTAGGTGGCAATAAGATCACTTGGAATCACAGGGGGACACATAAAGTTGTCAGCATGACATGGTTTACCTCAAGCTAATCTCGAAAACGTCAGATGCGTTCCTTGTGCTTGCCAGAAAGTGCCACATTTCATTCTAATGGTCTTGCTTAGCTGTCTATGCTGGAAAATGAGGGCGGAAACACTGAGCAAGTTGCTCTAAAGCAATCATGTTGGTTTTGACTCAAGATGGCAGCACTCATGTTAAGTTAAATTTTTACTTCTGCACATGCTTATTTGTCCAGTCTCACCCTAAACAACTGATGAGAAAATGTACTTATTATTTATCAGGGAGTAAAGGTGGAAAGACAGAATTTTCATATCTGGCAATGGGCTGGTGACAGGAACATCTGAGCAATAGCAATGCTGTCCTTCCTTAAGTCCCACTAGTACCTTCCTTGCCTGATTCTAGCCTTATAGAGCAATTGTTGGATTACAAATTGTCTCCTTGGGTTTCTTGATGAAAGAAGGATCGCTTTCTGTTTAGTAAATACTGCCTCTCACATTTCTAGAGAGGGTATTTCTTACAATGAACTGTATATCTCTGACTTAGGCCAGACCTTTACTAGTTTTAAAGACAATACAACACTTTTAGTCTGTGACAACAGCCAGTGAGTG
The DNA here is from genome assembly GCF_000317375.1 of Microtus ochrogaster. Lineage (NCBI taxonomy): Eukaryota > Metazoa > Chordata > Mammalia > Rodentia > Cricetidae > Microtus > Microtus ochrogaster. Next base: position 2,551,424 of record NW_004949120.1, read on the forward strand.
AGACACAAAATCTGAAGACAGACCCTGAATTAGATAATTGAACAGAGAGACCTTGTCACAACGATGACAGGCCACAGTTCATCAGGTCATATCCACACAGTATATATTAATGGGTCCCTTAATCTAGTAAATGAAAATACATTGGCATACATGTACTGCAGCTAAAAAATACTTGAAATGCCTACCAAAGCTGTCGATTTCCTAAGTTGTTTTGAATACTTCTCCCCCAGGTTAGAGAGAGTTAAGACATTTGGGCATACCTTCAGAAGCAGTAAAAAGGCAAGAATCCCAGTCTTACAGCAAATGGCAAGAACTAACCATGCTGCAGCAGTCGACAGTAAGAACTGCACTAGAACAACAGTTTAGGACTACTCCTAGGTTGGTAAAAAAAAGGTACCCATCATGGTGCCAGTTTCTCCCCTTGCCTCCTCTGTCCTCTGGGTATTCTAATGGTCTGGATGACTAATTTACAGACAGTTTAATTGTGAGTCAGTTGAAAACAAAGGTGATCCCAGAATTAACCTTTTGCACTGAGCAGGAAATAAACCGCACGCAGATCACCTTAGACAACTGCTTTTAGTACGTGAGCAGCTGTTAGATTTATTTAGTGCCACAAGACAGATATCATGAATTAACTATTTGGTTTATTTATGCACCTTATTTTTCTTTTTGCAAGTCCTAGGGGATGCCTTCAAGTTAGATATACTTAAAAAATATCCAGTTCCAAAATAAAAATTTTTCCCTGAACAATGTTATCATCTATGATTCTCCTATGATTCTTACTACACACATAGATATATGTAAGTTACTTTTTCTGCTATATAATTATACAACAACACTAAATAAATATATAGAATCTTTTCAGGGAAAATAAATAACCCAGGGTTGAATAATTGGAGAGACTACAAAATAAGACACAGACAAAATAATAAAAACAAAGTATTTATCAATGCTATGGAATTACACTTAGGACCAAGTTAAAAGTTTATGGGGATGATGTTGCCCTCAGGAGTCATAAACTACCTATCAAAAGTGCAGAGCATGGAAAGCCTCCCTCTGAGTTGTTGGTTAGAGATGTACAAAGACTCCTGGAACAGTACAAACTATTGCCACTGTCATTGGTTGATGCTTAGAACTTGAAGGTAAGACCCTATTGCTGTACACTTTGCTTTCTTCACACAGGACTCTAAGGAATAAGCTGGAGATGACTTGGAAGCCTCTCACCAAGGGTTAGATCTCATCATGTCACAAAGTGCTGTACGAGTTGTCAAGGCAGTGGGACTGTCTGTAATCCTACCCGTGTGTGCAGCCAAAACCACAAAAGTGATGGAGATGAGAAAATATCCACAATGTTGTACTTGTGAGACCTCTGTTTTGGAGCCACCAACAGTTACCTAGCTGGACCTAAGTCCTACCCAATGGAAGGAAACTCATGCCTGGTTTTGTAGACCTGCAACCAACTAAAAATGGCTGGGGAGGTCATAGACTGAGAAGAAAACTTGCTAGTGTCATTTTCCTAAACCAATATGACTTCTAACTGAATTCTAAGTGGTTTTCATGCTACTTACAGATAAATGTACCTCATCTAAGAGGCTCCTCTGTGCAGTGGACTGGGGATAATGCAGGAACCGACCAACTGGTCAAAACACAGAGAATAAGGGACAGTGGAGTACCCAACCCCAAATGAAATGAGCACGTCATGTAAGGCTCAGGGAACTCTGTGTATGGGGGAGTGAAAAGAATCTGAGAGCCAAAAGACCAGTGTTTTTTACATTAGACAGGCAATCAGCACTGACGAACTCTCAACCACATGGTTATCTGAACTACCTGAACATGACTAAACCAGAGACAAAAACAGTTGATGTGCCAGCATGGACAGAGGAAGTTCACCATGTTCCCAACCCTAGAAGCTACACGTGTTCAACCTCTGCTGAGAGAGTGAGAATCAGTTTCTTTCAGGGATGAGAACCCACATTGGTTGTCTAATTTCAAGTGGTATGGACACACATACATACAAGAAAAGCTAGGTGGACTCAGTGTGTGTGTGTGTGTGTGTGTGTGTGTGTGTGTGTGTGTGTGTGTG
>NW_004949120.1:2553606-2556011 GCF_000317375.1 Microtus ochrogaster
AAAGGGGGGGAGGAGGGAGGGAGAGAGAGAGAGAGAGAGAGAGAGAGAGAGAGAGAGACAGAGAGAGAGAGAGAGAGAGAGGGAGGGAGGGACAGAGAGAGGGAGGGACAGAGAGAGACAGAGAGAGAGAGATAGAGAAAAGAGAGAGAGAAAAAGAGAGAGAGATAATATTAAAGAAGAGATTGTGAATTTGGGAGCAGAAGAGACAGGAGATGCAGAAGACGAGAGAGGGAAGAGTGGTATAGATGCAGTGTCCCTGAATGATGTTCTCAAAAAAAATCTATTCAATAAAAAATGGGTGGAGAATCTTTTAGAAAAAAAAGTACAAGTGACCCTCCAAGAATATACAAAAATATTAAATGTGTGCTAAGTGTAATAAAAAACAGAAATATTTGTTCAACTGACATTTATTTGTCCCAGTAGACTAATTAATGAGCCAGGAAACCCTGGGGTCCAGTGAAGAATGATTAGCCCCTGTGATAACCCAGTAGAAATATTACAATTAAGAGGAATTATCTATGTATATGTATTATAAATCAGGAACCATATCATAAACAACATTTTACATATTTATCCTAAATATATGGATCAAAGTTTCTACTTTTCCACTAATGTAAATATTATCACATTGAGAGACACAATTTCATATAATTTGCATTATCTTTTTTCCACACCAAAGAGTTAAGCCAACAAATTATTTGAACAATTTTGAATATTCATCGTAAATTTAGTAACAATACAGAAGACATTGTTTTCCTTTAAATCTCAGTTTCTTTAGCTTTTAAAATTTTTTTTAAACAAAATTAGAATTTTAATCATTTTCCCCCTTCCCTTTCTTCCAGCTCTAGCCCCTCCAAGATCCCTTTCCCCAAACCCTTCCCATGCCCCCATCTAAAGCTGGTCGCTTCTTTTTGTTTGATTATTGTTGTTATATGTATATATGTAAATATGTATGTATATGTATGAACAAATATATATATGCAAATTGTATATATACACACACACAACCTGCTGAGTTCTTTTTTGTTGTTTATGTGTATATTTCTTCAAGACTGACCCCTTTGCATTGTAGAACCGATAAGGGGACTTATCCTTAGGACAGACTAAGTCTCCTTTTCCCAGTAGTCATTAGGTTTTTTTTTGTTTTTTAAGAGTCAGGAAAATAAAATCTTAAGAAATTATTACAAATATAAGAGGAGGCAATCGATACAGTAGAGATGAAACTGGAGCACTTGTAGCATATAGTCCACCACCACCATTATTGGAGCACTTGGACAAGCATCTTCACAGCATCTTAGTGGCTTACCTGTAAAAAGAAATCTGGGGACGGTGAGATAGCTCAGGGCTAAAAGCTCTTGTATCAGCTCTGATAACCTTAGTTCAACCACTGTGACTCACATGGTACAAGAAGAGAACATTTTCTTACAAGTTGTCCTTTGTTTTCCACATGTACAAGGCACATGCACACACAAACACATACAATAACATACATATACCATGCACACAGACACCCACACCAAACAAATTACATTATAGTAAGAAATATTGAAAGGGAAACCTGGACCATATTTGTACATGACTTTTTCCTGTAATAAACAATATTTAAAAATCACATATTCAAATTGGAAATAATAATAAAGTATCATAACTACATATTCCCTAAGCCACTATTCACCATATACAAAAGTATACAAAATTAATTTGAGTGTTTAATTGAGCATCTGAAATGTTCTAAATTTTTTGAGAAACCAGCATAGCAAACATAAAAGAGGAACATAATCCAATTTGAAAAAATAAAGTCTATTTTCTTCAATGTGTATACATTTTTAATTATTTTTACAGTGAGCCTGACATGTGTGGCTTTATTCTGTGAGCTCAAATATTTCAATTTTGTGATTATATAAATGCCTTTCAATTTGCATACTGTCCATAACACAGTGCTTGATGGTTTATAAAAGGCAATCTCTCATCTTGGCCCACCAGACAGACATATGTCTTCTATTCTGACTTCCTGCCGTCCATCAAGGGGCAGAAAATGGGGTGACTACAGATGGATGTCACAAATAAATGTGTGGACTGATCTCTAGCAAAGGAGAGCTGGGAGGCTACGGAGGATTTTGCTTGTGAGATTAATGCATTGTCATTCCTTCCCAACATTGCTTCAGGATTCTGAACCCAAACATGTCATTCTACTCTGCATATTTGAACAATCTTGTCATTGGTGGGTGTATGAGTCTTCTACCTGTAAAGTTCCACATCAGCCACAAAGGCTACCTCCCCTGAACAAATGTTTCCAATTAAAGATGGGGTGTGTGTGTGTGCATGTGGGGTGTGTGTGTGTGTGCATGTGGGGTGTGTGTGTGTGTGCATGTGGGGTGTGTGTATGTGCATGTGGGGTGTGTGTG
>NW_004949120.1:2556111-2577737 GCF_000317375.1 Microtus ochrogaster
GGGGGGGTGTGTGCATGTGGGGTGTGTGTGTGTGTGTGTGTGTGTGTGTGTGTATGAGAACGTGCGTGTGTGTACGTGGATGGTCTATCATGATGAAATTTTACACACAAGAAGAGATTAAATGATAAACCCTGGCTTTAGGTGGGGAAAAGTACTACAGAAAGAAATTGCTCCCAAATAAAACTGCCAAATCTTAGAAGCATCAGAAGAGCCCGAAGTTCAAACTAGAGAAATTTTGAATCATTCTATGAAGAAGAGATATGCAAAGTAAGTGCTCCTTCTATGCCAAAGAAGAGGATAAAGTGGTATAGATTAGGGTAAAAAGGTTAAGAAAAAGTACAGATTTTAAAACCATGCACAATGAGAGGAAATCCAAACAAATGTCTAAATAAAAGAGTAGGCACTAAAGGTCTTTCTCATCTTAACATTTAAATCTACAAAATGAGAGGCCCATAACAGCTAAGGAAAACCTGGACAAGAGAGGTTCATTCTGAGATGCAGACTAGTGACCTGTCGGACTCTTTAGGATGAACTGATCCAGAATAGCCACGGATCGGCCGGGCTGAAAAGGCAAAGTAGAGAAGCAATTGCAGCCTTCAAGGAAAAAAATGTTACGGCCTAAAAGTTGTTAGACACTAGCCAGTCATGGCTACAAAAAAATGTTGTTTTGCAGCTTTGAACATATCAAAAATAGACCACTTTTTATTTCCACACATACACAAAATCTTGGATGATTTGTTCTATGTCATCAGATTAATCAAAACTAAAAATAAAATAAGGAAGAAATGGATGAGTTTATATCGGTTTAAGTCCTAGAAAGAAGTTCATGAGGGTGATGTTCTGTGGCAAACAAGCTAGATTCCATAGTCAAGAACTCTGGAGAGAATACACAGAAGTGCATCTCCCCACATATGAGTCAATACCGAGGAGTGTGTGAATCTGTCTCAAAGTGCCTTCAACACGGCTGTCAGGGTACTGCGCTTGCCTCATTGCAAACCCCTTATCACCAGACTCCTTCTTCCAGAGCACTTTACACAAATAGTATAAAGTGTCTTGGGACTTCCAAACTAGAGAATGTTACCCTAAACATTAAGGATAAACACACACCTAACACATAACGAAAAGTGCAAAAACGACAGAAACACTGTGGAGGAAGAAATGAACTCCTAAGAAGACAAGATGAAGTCAATGTGGAAGTCAGTGATGCATGGGAACAAAGCAGGCAAAACAAGAGTCTTTGCCTTCTAATGATGCAGTCAGTGCTATTTTGTACTTACTTATAAGTAGACACAGGCAGATGTGTTTGAGAATGAGGTGAGATTACATATATCTGATGTACATTGCTAGCACAAAACACATTACTTGACGATTACTAGTGTACTAGTAAAAAACCTTAAGAGTAAGTATTTTTGCAAATCAAACATTTGAAAATGTAAATACGTTTGCCTAAGTGTGGATTCAGGATGAAATACCTTATAAATTGTAGTTTTTATTTTATCCACAGCACTAATTTTAAAAATAACAATCATGAAACTGAGGATTATTTATATTTCCAAACTTTGGGGAGAGAGATAATGATACATCAAAAATAAATTATCATCTTATATACTAATTTTACTAAAGAACAAAAGTATGAACTAAATGAACTAACCTTCGTTTTAAAAATTTAGAGCAAGTGGTTCGAGGGTGTAGCTCAGTGGTAGAGGATTTGGCTGCAGAGAGAGTGGTTCAAGAAGGCCTGAGCAAAGCGGGAGAAAGGAGATTTTAAAGTCAGATCAAACATACGCGAAATGTAAAACAGAAAGGGCACAGCAAATAACAAGAACAAAAGCCTGGAGCTGATTTCTTTGGAGGAACCAGCTGGGGTTATGCTTAAGCAGCTTAGGAAACCTCTTCTCCTGCTCTGATGCAGAGCATGCCTGCTTTGATTTGGAAACCCCATTGTCCACCTAGGAACTTCAAACAGGTCCCCTGTCCAAAGGTCAAGGTCCTTCAGCATCACTATCAAAGGGCATCACTGACCCTTGGGACAGACACGCTTCCACTCCACTTCCTCTCTTGCCTACAACTTTTCTTCAAATCCTTTATCTCACAAGAGTAGATGGAGTTCAGACATGAGTTTATTTAAATGTAGGAGGAAAGATTACACAATTAAGATGTCAAAGGGCATGTTAAATGCACCCTTTGAAATATATATATATGTATAGTATGTGTATATGGATTCATATTCACATAAAATACTGCAATTAAATAAGGCAAACTTGTGTTTCCCTATAGTAGAATTTAAATGTATACTTTCTATAAAAATATAAAATATTACAAAGCTGTGAAAGAAGCATAAAGTAGAACTATTGCAAATGTAAAAACAGAAATAAAAATTGAATGGGTTAAGTGTTTAGTTCAGTGGCAAAGAGCTTGCCTAACATGCACTAGGCCCTGGGTTCAAGCCCCAGCACCACAAAAAAGAGAAAAAAATAAATACTAAAGAATTATCTATTTAAAATTACTTTTGTTTAAGTGATTTGTGGGCTATATTCTAATCTTTACAAAATAGACCATATTTTTAAATACATTTTTCTCAGAGAATAGAAAAATATGATGAAAACACAAATGCAACATTAAAAGCAACCCAAAATGTTGAAAGAAAGGAAATTAGAAATCTCACCTATGAATATACATGGAAGAAACATTAAACTAGCATACAAAATTTTGAGGTATCGTTTACCTTTCAATTTTCATATACACTAAATTAATCCTATTATTATTATTATTATGAAGTATGATGAGTCTATTTAACCTATTATAAATTTTCTTAACCTGAATTTATGACCAAGCATTTTTCCTCTAGAATTCTACTCTTTTTCACTACACTAGGAGATTACACTGAGTCAGTCACAGATAGACTTCATTTGTCTTTCTCCTCTTTAACTATGCCGTCAATTAGTCATCAGTGGGCCTTTAAATTCCCCTTTCCCTTTCTTCCAGTCATTTTTGAGAGATGATCCAGAACACTGGTGAGATGGCTCAGTGGGCAAAGGTACTTACTGCCCAGGCTGATGACCCAGGTTTGCTCCCTCGATCCCACATCGTGGAAGCAGAGCATTGATTCGCCAAGTCTGTCCCATGCACGATGCACACACACACACACACACACACACACACACACACACACACACACAAAATCAATAAGTAACATTTAAAAATGCAAAAGAAAAGTAGGCTCTAGAGCCTTCCAAGGTCTAGATTCTGCTGGTTGCATCATTGTTGGCATTCCTGTTTCTGTTTTCCAGGTATTTCTTGCAAATGAGGTAAGGTGTTGAGCCTTTGGGGTCCAGTTGTAGTGATTCATGTAGTTATCTCACAGATCTCTACAGATCGTCACATCCATGGTCTGTTACAGAAAGGATACGAAGAAAAATGGGCAAATGGATGCGGATAGCCGACACAATTCTCAATAGGCTTCTCCTGGATGAAATCACAGGGTTCTCACCTAGCAACAAATAGCAACACACTCCAATGCCATGTATCACAGATGCTTAGAAAAGATTCTAAGTTAAATATTTTTATTAGAGGCTTGTCATCAAGGCACTTTCTGCATGGACATGCCACAATGCAAGAGTCTCAGAAAAAAGGTAGGGCTCCACAAGAACCATGGTGTCCATTCAAATGATGTTGGCACAACGAGTGTTCATATTAGAGAATCTAACTTCCCAATACGAATTAAGTGCCAGCGCTATAAGCCCACATCTCTCTGGGTAATCAGTGTCAGTTGCATTAGCCCTGACCACAGTCTTAACATGGGAGTTCTGGTACTTATAGTACCTTCTCACTAGTCTTAAGATTTTAGTAGCAAATTTAAGAAATACATTAGTTTTATTTTTATTTAAAGATAAAAAATACTAACACATCATTTTGAGATCCCTAAGTAAAATGTGAAGTTTCAAGCTACCCAAACAATTAAGTTTGCCCCATACCTCTCAAATCTTACACTTAAAAATAGTTCTTTTTTTATTATTATAAATTAAAAGTTTTAATTTTAACATTGTTAAACTACATACAACAAAAACAGATATCAGGAAGAATGATATTTACAACATTCAGTACATTTGTATTTAGGAAATTTAGAGAAATACTCCATTATCTATCCTATCTTAGTATTCGAAAGTTTTTTTGTTTTTTTTTTATTTATAGGGTTTTTTTGATATTTTTTTTATTGAAAAAATTTCCACCTCCCATTTCCCTCCCCCTCCCCCCACTCCTCTCCCCTTCCGTCTCCAGTCCAAAGAGCAGTCAGGGTTCCCTGCCCTGTGAGAAGTCCAAGGTCCTCCCCCCTCCATCCAGGTCTAGAAAGGTGAGCATCCAAACAGGCTAGGCTCCCACAAAGCCAGTACATGCAGTAGGATCAAAACCCAGTGCCATTGTCCTTGGCTTCTCATCAGCCCTCATTGTCCGCAATGTTCAGAGAGTCCGGTTTTATCCCATGCTTTGGGGCTGATCTATGGGGAGATCACCAAGGCCAGCTGGACTGGGATTAAAAATAGTTCTTAACATCAACATATGTATGTGCTTTATTATATTAGACAACATACAATAATTATAGAACAGTATCATTGAGTGGAGATGACCAGAAACAATTTGATGCTTTTTTGTTATTATTTTGGTCCCAGAATATAATTCATTAAGAAAACTCAGTAATTTTGCTATAATTTAAAAATGTTATAATGTCTTTTCTGAATGATCAAACTACCAATTAAACTTAAATTTAGATTTGTTTGTTTTATTTTAATTTTGTTTGTAACGGCTTGCACTTAAAACTTGAATATATATGCAAAACATATCCATGATTACAAATTCAAATCCATAAAGCAAAGTATCTGAATTATTTATTTTAAATATTTATGTTCTTTTATTTACAGTTTTCCTCAACTTGATCTTCATTTTCTCTAAGAACCTATACTGGAAATTATTTCGCATGTTTAAATAAAATATTACTCCTCTAGTAGCTTCGTATTCCCATTGGATGAATGCACAAGAGTTCAATTGGTCCCTCCGTGGTGAGAATTTGAGTACCTTCCAGTTATGAGCGTGATAAATGGCACTCCCATAAACAGCCTTGCGCATGTCTTTTAACATTTTTCCTGGGTAGTTTTGGGATAGATTACTGGAAATGAGCTTTCTGTGTCAGAGGGTAAATGCTTTGTTAGCTATTGCCAAATTTATCCCATAGTAGCCTACATTTATATCACTAGCAACGCAGGAAAATGGCTTCTACTTCAAAGCCTTGCCAACACTTATCAAACGCTTGGGTTTTTGCCAACTTGATAAGAAAGAAATAATTGCTCACTATAATTTTAATTGCCATTTCTCCCATTATGAATAAATTTAAACATCTTTTAATAACTTTTAGGGTCAGAAAAATGTAAGAATAAAAATACATGAAAAGCATGATCTCCTATTAGCTCATAAATGTGTCCTAAAGAAACAAGATTGTTAGTTAACAAGAACCTAATTATTACAGCATATGTCTACCAAATATAAGTATGTTTACTCAAAATAGGCCAAAGGGCATTTGTCAGCATGTCCTTTAGTATCCTGTAGATTTAAGCTTTTTAAAATTTGAATTTTCATATCGCAAACTGTTCTCACACACCTCCCCATCTCTCAAAAAAGTGAAAGGAGATGAAATACAGAATACTAATTACACAGCCTTACTGCTAAGCTGTGAGGTGCACTATTAAAGGGGCAATCCATTGTCGCAGTTTCTGGAAATTCTGGAAATAGAATGAAACTCATTACAGCTGCAAAGACTCATTCTCAATCCAGGTGCCAAATGTTCGTGGAAAAGAGAGGATCACAGGAAGAGACAGCTTCCGGAGAGACTGAGGGAAAGTGTCCCAGCATCAGAGAGGAACCCTGTGTTCAAAAATGCTGTGGCTGGTAGCTAGTGCAGAGTGGGGGGGGGCAGAGTGAGAGAGGGAGGGAGGGAGGAGAGAGGGAGGGAGCGGGGAGAGGAAGAGGAAGAGAGAGAGAGAATATTTTATTTTTAAAATTGCTCTTCAAAAAGAACCTATCTTAGAATCCTAGTGGATTTTATGATGAAGAAAAGCAATTAAATTTCCTGAAACTACACACTGAGGAGGAAGCACAGATGAAGAGATACTCACAAGGAGAAACAGAAGAGGGATTAGAAAGGAGGAAGTGGTTCAGAGAACAGAGGGACAGTGCAGATGCTCTGAGAGGAAAAATAGCAGTGCTAGCACATCTAAAACCATTTTCTGTGCTGAGAAGAAGTAATGAGTGACATCAAGCTTGAGCAATATTTGCTTAGGTTTTACTTTCATAATTGTTGAATCGGATATATAAGGTACAGTTAATCATGTGATTCAATAGATTGATACCCAGATAGCCCTATGACCAACTAACACAGACTGCTGATGCTTTCCTTAGTCCGTGAGGCATTTGGCTGAATACATAAACAATTTTTTACAAATTGTCTCATGCTTAGATGCACAGCAAAATCCCACCAAATCAAGAAAACAGACACGCCATGTCCTTCTAGTACAAGTCCAAGAACAAGAGAGTAAACATAAATTATAACTTCGTAAAATGGGTAAGGAGTTTTTTCTAAAAAGTTAGCTAAAGGATACCAGCTCTTTAGACTCTGTAGGGTAAAGCCACAATCACCCAGCTCACATTTATAGCTGAATGCTCTTTGTTAAGTGAAAAAGTATTATAAGAAGTTTTTGGAAGCAGCCAACTACAGAACTGAAAACATATAAACATTTTAAATTTAAAATATGGGGGATAAGACAGAATGACAGCCACACTTGCTTGATGAACAATGTCAACAGAATATAAAAAGGAAAAGGCATTGTACACACACAACAAGACGTAGACTTGGCTGTTATGACAAAGAGGTAATCATAACTCAGGCTTGTGAGAGGAGGTTGACTATACATCTAATGAAGGTAACTTAAAGGACACATTCTAAAAAGATGTACTTAACTAAATTGTACAAAGTATCTTAAATTGTATGTAGTGAATACATGCTATTTGTATATTATATTCTAAGATTTATTTATAAAAATCACTTAATCATACCATGTTACTCCTCTTCCATTCATTAGAGTAGAACTTGTGTAAACAACATTCTGCAATCAGAGAGGGAAATATGGTGCTACCAAGAAATGAAGAAAAAAATCTATTTTTAATAATAAATTATTATAGACAATGTGACTAATTGAGTCTAATCATTCCAAAATTAAACAGACTCAAAATACATAAATATCATCACAATATCACACTGGCAAAAAAACTTCTCAGAAACAACACTGAGTATCAGGAAGCATTGAATTAGTATCTTTATGATTTTTTGTTTGTTTTTTAATAAAAAATACATTCTTCTCAATTATACACTACATCCCAACCACAGTTTTCCCTCCCTCCACTCCTTTCAGCCTTCCCTCCCCTCCCCTCTCTCCCATCCACTTCCCTTCAGTTTCTTTCAGAAAAGAGCAGGTCTCTGGGAGACAACAACTAAATGTGACAAAACAAGATACAATAAGAAAAGACAAAGACTTCACCCACCAAGACTGGACAAGGCAACCCAACAGGATGGAAAGACACACCTGCTCCCACAGTTACGAGTCCTACAAAGGCACCAAGCTACCAGCCATAACATGCAAAGAGGACGTGGTGCAAACCCATGTAGGCTCTGTGTCTGGTGCTTCAGTCTCTGTGAGCTCATATGTTCCCTCTCTAGTTGTTTTGGTGTCTTCTATCCCCTCTGACTCCTACAATCTTCTGACCCCTCTTCCATTGAGTTCCCCAAGATCCCCCCATGGAGATCTCAAATTTAGACTCCTCTCTCTCTCTCTCTCTCTCTCTCTCTCTCTCTCTCTCTCTCTCCCCCCCCCCCCATAATGTCTGGCTGTGGGTCTCACACCTCTTCCTATGGGCTGACTGAGGAAGACTCTCTGATGACAACTGGGCATGGCACCAATATATACGCGTATAGCAGAATATCATTAGGAATCATTTAATTATTTTCCTTTTAGACTAGTTGTGTTTGATTCTACCACAGGTCTCGGAACTATCCAGTTCCTGGCCATCCAAACAGTGTTAGTCATGGGCTCCCTCTCATAGCATGGACCTCAAGTAAAATCAAATACTGGTTGGTCATTCCCACGAGCTATGTGCCATCATTGCCCAGCACATGCCACTTGCAGGCAGGACACATTATAATTCAAAGGTTTTGTGGCTGGGTTGTTCTTTACATTTCTCTTTTGGTTCCTTGCAGCACACCTTCCCCAACCAAAGAGACTAGAATGGAGGGGTGAAGTCTCCGTTCTCCCACCAGTTTGACCTCTCTGCATTCAATGATCTCGTGGATGTTGTCTTTGGAGGTGGGGCACAGCTGTTTGCAGAGAGCAACCCTCTGTCTTAGTGTCATCCTGTGTTCTCTGCAGATCTCTATGAGACACCCCACCCCTTGGTCAACAACTCAACCTGATGCAACCCAGTCCCACTAGTGGGAGTCTTGCCTGGCTAGAAGAGATGAACAGGTTGAGACTCAGTATCTCCCATTGCTACCAGTCTTCACTAGGGTCATCCTCATATATTCCAGGAAGTTTACACTGAACTAGGTTTCTATACCACCACCTAAGAGCCCCTCAATTCCAGCTAACCTTTCTTGTACTCTCTACCTCTATCCCGTCTCCACTTCCACCTAATCCCTCTCATTTCCATCCCCACCTGACCCAAGTCCACCTCCAAAATCTATTCTATTTACCCTTCCCAGGGGGATACATTTGTCACTGCTAGAGTCTTCCTCTTTGCCTGACCTCTCTGGGTCTGTGAACCACAGCTTGGCCATTGTTTACTTAATGGCTAATATCCACATAGTGAATATATAGTTTGTCTTTCTAGCTCCAACAATTTTTCTGTAAGTTTCATGTCATTTAAAAAAAAAAACAGAGGAGATTGGGCACATTAAGGATTGATATGGCCATATCAACATGTAGAAGAATGCAAAAAAAATCCGTATCTATCACCTTGCACAAAACTCAAGTCCAAATGAATCAAAGACCTCAACATAAAGTCAACCACACTGAACCTCATAGAAGATAAAGTGGGAAGTACACTTGAACATATTGGCACATGAGACCAGTTCCTAAATATAACCCCAGTAATACAGACACTGAGAGAAACAGTTAATAAATAGGACCTCCTGAAACTGAAAAGCTTCTGTAAAGCACATGGTCAACAAGACAAAATGGCAGCCTACAGAATGAGAAAAAAATCTTCACCAACCCTACATCAAACAGAGGACTGATCTCCAAAATATACAAACAACTCAAGAAATTGGTCATTAAAAAAAACAAATAATCTAATTTTTAAAAATGTAGTACAGACCTAACCAGAGAATTGTCAACAGAAGACAATTCTAAAATGGTCGAAAGACACTTAAAGAAATGCTCGACATCCTTAGCCATCAGAGAAATGCAAATCAAAACAACTCTGAGATTCCATCTTACACCTGTAAGAATGGCCAAGATCAAAAACACTGATGACAACTTATACTAGAAAGGATGTGGGGTAAAAGAAACACTCCTATATTGCTGGTGGGAGTGAAAAATGGTACAGCCCCTTTGAATATCAGTGTGGCGATTTCTCAGATAATTAGGAAACAACCTTCCTCAAGACCCAGCAATACCACTTTTGGTTATATACCCAAAGGATGTTCACAATGTACCACAAGGACACATGCTCAACTATGTTCATAGAAGCATTGTTTGTCATACCCAGAACCTGGAAACAACCTAAATGCCCCTTAACCAAAGAATGGATAAGAAAAATGTGGTACATTTACACAATGGAGTACTATATAGTAGAAAAAATGACATATTGAAATTTACATGCAAATGGATAGATCTAGAAATTATCATATTGAGTAAGGTATCCCAGACCCAGAAAGACAAACATCATATGTGCTCACTAATAAATGGCTTTTAAACATAAAACAAAACCAGCCTACAATTCACAATCCCAGAGAACCTAGACAATAATGATGACCCTAAGAGACATACATAGTTCTAATCTACATGGGAAGAAGAAAAAGACAATATCTCCTGAGTAAATTGGGAGCGTGGGGATCATGGGAGAGGGTGAAAAGAGAGTAGAAGAAGAGAGGAGAGGAGAGAAATATGTACAGCTCAATAAAATCAATAATTAAAAAAGACACATACACACAAAAAACAACAATAACAACAAAAACCAGCCGAATACTACCCCATTGTGTAAATGTAGCACATTGTATCTATACGTAGGTTTGTGGACATCTAGGCTGTTTCCAGTTTCTGGCTATGATGAATAAAGCCAGAATGAATATACTTAAGTAAGTGTCATAGTGGGAAGATCGAGTATTCTTTGGCTATATGTCCTAGAGTAGTATAGCTTGGTCTTGAAATAGATTGATTCCCAACTTTCTGAGAAACCGCCTTGTTGATTTCCATAGGAACTGTACAAGTTTGCACTCCTACCAGCAATGGAATAGTGTTCCCCTTGCTCCACTTTCTCACCAGCATCAGTTGCCACTTGTGTTATCGATCCTAGCTATTCTGGCAGGTGCAATATGAAATCTCAAAGTAGTTTTGATTTTCATTTCCCTAGTGATACAGATGTTGAACATTTCAAGTGTTACTCAACCATTTGAAATTCCTCTGTTTAGAATTCTGGTTTGTTAATGTCTAGTTTCTTGAATTGTTTATGTACTTTGGATATTAGTTTTCTATTTGACATTAATAAGTTTAAAAGTTGTTAAAAATCTTTTCCCATTCCGGATTCTACAGTTTTGTCCTATTGATGGTATTGCTTGCTTTACAGATATTTTTCAGTGTCATGAGGTCCCATTTATTAATTGTTGATCCTAGAGCCTGCACTATTGGTGTTCTGTACAGGAAGTTGTCTCCTGTAGCAATACGTTTCAGGCTACTTGCCCCATTCTTTTCTATCAAGTTCAGTGTGTTTTGTTTTATGTTGAGGTCTTTGATCCACTTGGGCTTGAGTTTTGTTCAAGGTGATAAATATGAATCTATTTGCATTCTTATACACACAGTTTGACCAGAACCATTTGTGGAAGATGCTATCTTTTCTCCAGTGTGGTCTGACTTTTTTTTTAAAAGTAAATAGTAAGTTGCCCATGGGTGTGTGGATTTAAGTCTGGGTCTTTAATTTGATCCTATAGATCAATATGTCTGTTTTTATACCAATACCATGCAGTTTTTATGAGTACTGTAGCTCTGTAGTACGATTTGAAATTGGAGATTTGTTTTAACTGTCTTGGGTTTTCTTTTTTTCCAAATGAAGTTGAAAATTGCCTTTTCAAGGTCTGTAAGAATTGTGTTGGAATTTTGATGGGAATTGCATTGAATGTAGACTGCTTTTGGTAGGATGGCTGTTTTTATTATGTTGATCCTACTTCTCCATGAGCATGGGAGATCTTTTCATCTTCTGATGCCTTCTTAAATTTCTTTCTTCAAATACTTGAATTTTGCTTATACAAGTCTTTCATTTGCTTGGTTGGAATTATCCAAGGTATTTTAGATTATTGTGAAGGGTTGTTTTCTGATTTCTTTCTGTTTGTCTCTTGAATATAGGAGGGATTCTGACTTCTTTTTACTTCCTAGTGTATGCAGCCACTTCACTGCATGTGTTTATCAACTATAAGAGTTTGCTGGTAAAATTTTCAGGGTCACTTATGTATACTATTATATCATCTACAAATAAAGATACTTTGATTTCTTCATTTCCAATTTTTAATCCTTTGATATCCTTCAGTTGCCTATTGTTCTAAGGAAGACTTCAAGTACTATATTGAATAGGTATAGAGACAGTTTACAATCTTGTGTTCTTCTGGATTTTGGTGGAATTACTCTGAGTTTCTCTCCATTTTGTTTGATATTGGCTATAGGCTTGCTGTAAACTGCCTTTATTATGTTTAGATATGTGTCTTGTATTCATAATCTCTCCAGAACTTTTATCATGAAGGGGTGCTAAATTTTATTAAAGGCCTTTTGTGCATCTAATGAGGTGATCAATTTTTTTTGTCTTTTAGTCTGTTTATATGGTGGGTTACACTAATATGGCAGTTTTCATATATTGAATCATTCTTGAAGCTCTGGAATGAAGCCCACTTGATTAAGGTGGATGATCTATTAACTGTGTTCTTGCGTTTCATTTGTAAGTACTTTATTGAATATTTTTGTGTCTATTTTCATAAGGAGATTGGTCTATAATTCTCTTTCTTTGTTGAGTCTTTATGTGGTTTGGGTATCAGGGTAACTGTGGTTCCATAAAATAAGTGTGGTAATATTACTTCTCTTTCTATTTTGTGGAATAATTTGAGGAGTGTTGGTGCTAACTCTTTTTTGAAAGAACTCTAACTCTAGTATAGTTCCGCAATAAAATACTTTGTTCCTGGTGTTTTTTGGTTGGGAGACTTTTAATGACTGTTTCTATTTTACTAGGACTTATGGGTCTATTTAAACTGCATATCTGATGTTGATTTAACATTGTTAATAATATCTAGCAAAAAACTACCCCTTTCTTTTATTTATTCCAATTCGGTGGAGCACAGACTTTTAAAGTATGTCCTTATGATTCTTTGTATTTCCTCTTTATCTGTTGTAATGATTCACTTTTCATTTCTAATTTTGTTCATTTGGATATTCTCTCCTTACCATTTAGTTAGTTTGGATAAGTGTTTGTCTATTTTGTTTATTTTCTGAAAGAACCATCTCTTTATTTCATTGATTCATTGTCCTCTTTGTTTCTGTTTTATTAATTTGAGCCCTCAGTTTGATTTTTTTTCCATCTACTCCTCTTGGGTAAGCTTGCTTTTTGTTGTTGTTCTGGAGGTCTTAGGTGTGCTGTTAAGTTGACAGCATGAGATTTCTGTAATTTCCTTATGTAAGCATTTAGTTCTATGAACTTTCCTCTTAACCCTGCTTTGATTGTGTCACATAAGTTTGGGTATGTTTTGCATTCATTTTCATTGAATTTTAGGAAGTCTTTAATTTATTCCTGCATTGATCCAGCAGTCATTTAATAGAGGGTTGTTCACTTTCTATGAGCTTATAGACTTTCTGCTGTTTATGTTGTTGAAATTCAGGTTTAATCCATGGTGGTCAGATGTAGTATGGAACGGCGGGGCTGCATCCTGCCACCCGGCTAGCTTTACCTGAAATAATTACACACAAATTGTATTCATTTAAACACTGCCTGGCCCATTAGTTCCAGCCTCTTATTGGATAATTCTCACATCTTGCTTTAACCCATATTTAATAATCTGTGTAGCACCATGAGGTGTGGCTTACCAGGAAAGATCTTAAACTGCATCTGTGTCAGGTGGGAGAATTATGGCGACTGCCTGACTCGGCTTCTTTCTCCAGCATTCTGTTCTGTATACTCCGCCTACCTAATTTTCTGTCCTATTAAAGGGCCAAGGCAGTTTCTTTATTAACCAATGAAATCAACACAAACTGAAGACTCCCACATCAGTCGGATAGGATGCAGGAGGTCATTTCAATTGTCTTGTATCTGTTGAGATTTACTTTGTGACTGAGTATTTGGTCAGCTTTAAAAAAGGTTCCCTGAAGTGCTGAGAAGAAGCTATGTTCTTTTGTGTTTGGGTTAAATGCTCTGAAGATATCTGTGAGGTCCATTTGGTTCATAATATCTGTTTGCTTCATTAATTCTCTGTTTAGTTTATGTCTGTGTGACCTCTCCTTTTGTAGAATTAGGGTATTGAAGTCTTCTACAATCAGTATGTGAGAATTTATGTGTAATTCAAGTTTTAGTAATGTGGGTTTTAACCTTGTGTTGAGGCATAGATATTAAGAATTGAAACATCATCTGAGTGGATCTTTCCTTTGATGAGTATGAAGTGTCCTTTCCCATCTCTTTTGATTAATTTTGGTTTGTAATCTATTTCGTTAAATGATAGAATTGCTACTTAAATGAGCAATTAAATGAGCTTGCTTCTTAGCTCCATTTGTTCAGAAAATCTTTTTATAACCCTTTCCTTGGAGGTAATGTCTATCTTTGATGTTGAGGTGTGTTTCTTGCATGTAGAAGGATGGATACAGTTTTTACATCCATTATATTAGTCTGTGACTTTTTTACTGGGAATCGTTGACAATGATTGTTAATTCCTGCTGTTTTCTGGTGGTGGTATTAGTGGTGTGTGCTTGTGTGTGGAGGGATTGTTTTCCTTCTTTTGATTCTGTTTCTGTGAGACTATTTATTGCCTTTGTTTTCATGGGTATAGTTAACCTCCTTTGGTTGGAGTTTTTCTTATAGTATCTTCCGTATATTGGACTTTATCATGGACTATCTCATTTTATCCATCTGTGGTGACTGAAAGATTTTCTGGGTATGGTAGTCTGATCTGATATCCTTGGTCCCTGAAGAAAATCTGTCTGGGCTTTTCTGGATTTTAGAGCCTCCATTAAGAAGTTGAATGGAATTCTAATAGATCTGGCTTTATATGTTACTTGGTCTTTTCCCTTGCCATTTTCAATATTCTTTCTTTGTTCTGCAAGTTACATATGCGATGAGGGAACTTTCTTTTCTGCTTCAGTCTATTTAGTGTTCTGTATGCTTTTTGTACCTTTATAGGCAGCTCCTTCTTTAGGTTAGGAAATTTTTCTTCTATAATTTTGTTGAAAATATTTTCTGGGTCTTTGAAATGGAATTGTTCTCTATTTCTATTTCTATTATTCTTGGGTTTGGTCTTTTCACAGTATCCCAGGTTTCTTGGACATTTTATGTGAGTAATTTTTAGATTTCACATTTTCTTTGAACAATGCATTTTTATTCCTTCTATTATATCTTCACCATCTGAGATTCTCTTCCATCTCCTGTATTCTGATGGTGAGAATGTTGCCTCTATAGTTCTGCAATTCCTCTATGCTTACCTAGATTTTTTCATTTCCAAAATACCCTCCATTTGTGTTTTATTGCTTTTATCTCCATTTTCAGATCTTGATAAGCTTTGTTTCCTTCAAATGTTTTCTTTTTTTCTTGGCTTTCTTGAAGGTGTTTTTCATTTCCCCCAATTTTTCATTGTCTTTTCTTCTTTTTTTTTTAAATTAATTTCCTCTTTATGGACCTCTATCATCTTTATAAAGTTGGTTTTAAGGTCGTATTCTTATGTTTCAGCTATGTTGGCATATTCAGGGCTTGTTGTAGTAGGATAGCTGAGCTCTGGTGAGGACATATTGTCCTGGCTGTTATTGATTTTGTTCTTATGCTGGCATTTAGGCATCTGGGTTTGGGGTTATTATAGGTGATGGTGTTGATTTCTGGGATTGTCTTTGTTGGGTGGGTGTTTTCTTCCTTGGTTTCTGTTTCTTCTCTGGATTTTCAGAGTGTGATTTTCAAGCTACATGTTGCTTGTTTCACGCCCTGTTTGTGATATATTCATGGAAAATGACTACTGGTTTGGGAGCCAGGGATGCAGCCCCAAGTGAAAGGAGTCATGGACTGGGAAGGGAGGCTGTGGCTGGTATTCTATTGCAGCTCTAGGGTGAGCCTGAAGGATTGGATCTTCAGGGGGATCCAGAGGTTGTTCTTGTTAAGATTTTTAAAAATCAGTTTTAAAAAGTAGAGGTGAATTGTTTTAGTCTACCTACAACTTTCCTATTGCTGTTGTTACAAGTCATTGTACCTTTTTCAGCTCAAGCCAACACAACTCTCTTAGAGTCTGTCACTAGCACCCTTATCCTCTGTCTCTCAAGCCAACAGTTGCACTTCTTTAGAAAGCTTCCTTCACTTTTGCTTTTCCACTGACCATTGATGTGGGATTTCCCTCTGGATGCTGTGATTACCACTGATTAGTAAATAAACTGCCTTGGACCTATAGCAAGGCAGAACATAGGTAGGTGGGGAAAACTAAACTGAATGCTGAAAGGAAGAAGGTAGAGTCAGAGAGAATCTTGTAGCACTGCTGGATACAGACACCAGAACTTTAGCCAATAAGCCACAGCCACATGGTGATACCCAGATTAATAGAAATGGGTTAAATTAATATGTAAGATTTAGCCAATAAGAAGCTAGAGCTAATGCACCAAGCAGTGTTTTAATTAATACAGTTTCTATGTGATTATTTCAGGTCTAAACAGCTAAGAACTAACTAGCAGGCATATTCCAACAAATTGGTATTCATGTGGCCAACTGAAATCCACTTAAAACCTGAGATGGCTTTCAAAGGAATTCTATACACTAAAGAAAGAAAGTTTAGCAACATTTTTTTTTCCAAATGGGCTTTGCTTGCTGGTGGCAAACTGTGGCTCCTTTAAGAGCAGTTTTCCTGACTCAGTAATAGCAGCAGAAAAGCTGCAGCATTTTGAAATGCCAGCTTTCTGGGTTGTGCTGCTATCACACCTCTGTCTCCATCAAGAGATTAAGCATTTAAATGGGGTTTGTGAGCAATGTGCTATGGCTTGCTTGGTGGCAACATGGACCAGCTGTGTACCTAGAGATGGGGCATTGTGCATGGCTCTTGGAGGTGGCAAGCAACTCCACCATGCTGGGCTGGATGGGGCAATCAGTCAGTTCTGTATTTCCCCTAGTAATGGCCCAGCTGAAGTTTTTAAGAAGTGCTTAGCATTTTAAGAAGTGCTCCTGGACAGTAAAGAATTACAGATACACAATAGGACAGATTCAGACATAAAAGACCTTTAAATGTGTCACAGTGTTGGATAAATTATGTAGACTTGGGAGAGAGAAGAAAAAAATAAAGTATAGACAGTTATAAAAAGAAGTAAATAATTTAAAAAATAAAACAAAGTCTTTAAAGAAACAGAGTATAGACAGACTAAAAGGAGGTAAAATAATAAGCCATGTAAAGATGAAATATGCAAAGAGATTCTGGATTGCGTATGCTGTTGTGTTTTCTTTGAATTTTTTGGTTGCAGAGAGACATTTGATTCTGGGGATTACTAACCTAAACCAACATATATACTTTAAAGGTATCTTGTCTTCAAAATATGGGTCTAAGGATATGTTGCTTTGAAAAGAAGTTCTTCTTTTGTTTCCACAGAGGATGAAAGCCTGCAGATTAATTCCAGGTTAATATGGTTTGATGGACCAAGACCACTTGAAAGGTTGCTGTGAACACCCCCAAAAATTACCTTAATCAACTGTTGACTGAGATGAACCTAGTACACATCATACACCATGAATCACCTGATTAACAGTGCCCCAATCAGCAGGAAGTAGTCTAGAGAACTATGCCCACATTCCCAAATATTGTTTATAAATATTTGTTTATATTTGAAGGGGGGATATGCTATAGAGATGGATACTTTGCATTGGTATGGATCTTGCTTTATTTATACAAATTTAAGCTCAATGTTATATGTGTATTTCTGTTCTTGATTAAGGTATTGTGTATATAGCTCATTTAAAAATATAATGTATAATTAAGAAATATAGGAGGGGGGAGGACCTAGGACTTAACACAGGGCAGGGAACCTTGACTGCTCTTTGGACTGGAGAGGGAGGGGGAGAGGAGTGGGGGGAGAGGGAGAAGGGTGGGAGGAGGGAGAGGGAAATGGGAGGCTGGGAGGAGGTAGAAACTTGTTTTTTTTCTCCTTTTCTCAATAAAAAAAAGTTACCTCTAAAAAAAAGAAATATAGGTTAATAGATAATCATCTATAATAGTCAAGCTTCTAGTCATGTTAGTTAGGTTTTCCAGATGTACAGAGATGTATTTCAGATGCATAGGCATTCTCCAAACCTTTCAAAGACTACAGAATATGGCATTTAAAATATTTTAAGAACATAGAAATTTTCATGACAATGAGGCACATCTGCTCCTGACAACATCAATTACTTCAAGAGGAGGATGGGCATTAAAGAGGCTGTTCATGGAATTTATTAGCTATTTGGGCAAGAAACTACTCTTATCTGAACTGCTTGATGAACCGGACATGCAGGACCTACAGAGAAATGACTACTAAACTTGCCTAAAGGAGAGATAATCCTTTGGTGTTCCTGCTTTATGAAAGAGTCTGCTAGACATTCTGCAAGACACAGAAGAAAGTTACTGACAAACTGTCAATATAGGTGGAGCTGTCTTTGAAATTTCCTGCTTTGTGGGAAAGTCTGCTGGATACTATGGGTATGTAGGCTAAAGACAAATGCCCCGACAGTACAGAAGAACTTTGGATGACTATCCAGGGAGTGAGATGTCTCTGTCAATTCTAGAGTTTTGGAAGTTGTTTATAACGTATTCCTGTTTACTTATTATATCCTTTTGGAGTCTTTGACAGAGTTGGAGAATTTGTGGCTATAGTTATAGTTTTCCTTAGTTATGATAAAAGATAAAGATATATTATTTATTATAAAAGATAAATATTGTAACTATTATTTTTGCTTCATATGTAATTTTCTATGTTAAAGTTAAAATCTTCCTTTTTATTTAAACAGAAAAGGGGAGATGATTGTGATTTCCCTCTGTATGCTATGATTACCATTGATTAATAAATAAACTGCTTTGGACCTATAGCAAGGCAAAACTTAGGTAGACAGAGAAAGCTAAACTGAATGCTGGGAGGATGAAGGCAGAGTCAGAGAGAAGCCATGTAGCCCCACTGGAGACAGAACTTTAGCTGGTAAGCCACAGCCACATAGCGATATCAGATTAATATAAATGGGTTAAGTGAATATGCAAGAGCTAGCCAATAAGAAGCTAGAGCTAATGCACCAAGCAGTGTTTTAATTAATACAGTTTCTGTGTGATTATTTCAAGGCTAAGTAGCCAGGAAGTAACTAGCAGCCTTGCTCCAAGAAACTACACACAGACTAGGAAGAGTTTCAGCTTTTAATAATCTACTTGACTAGATCAGGCTGAGATCATTTTCTTATCTCAAGATATGAATTCAGGATCATTTTCTTATCTCAAGATATGAATTTCCATCCCATGTGCAGGTTCCCTTTTCTCTCAGAATCAAGACTCATAGGTTCAAAGAATTGGGATGTAGGTATCTTTTGGAAACCATAAGCCCTGCTCCACTACCTTAGAAATATAATGAAACTGGGGGAGAAGAAAACAAATAAAAGAAGAACACAGAAGTTAGCATTAATATGTGTTACTCTATAACACTGTGTGTCTTAAAATGTATTTCTATTGCAAAAGTAAGGGAAGTAGAACCTGGAATGGTGAAGGCAGGCAGTGTACAAACACTAGTTAGTCAATCAAAGGCATCTTGACTGAAGTAGTAATTAGAATGACTATGACCATTGGGTAAAGGATGAAGAATAATTCTAAAACAGAGCAGATTAAAGCCGGGTGGTGATGGTGCACACCTTTAATCCCAGCACTCAGGAGGCAGAGGCAGGCGGATCTCTGTGAGTTTGAGGTCAGCCTGGTCTACAAGAACTAGTTCCAGGACAGGCACCAAAGCTACAGTGAAATCCTGTCTTGGGAAGAAAAGAAAAAGCAGACAAGATTGAGACCTCTACTATTTATTTCCAGGTTCTAAGGAATTGAGAGGAAATTTATTACCAAGCAATGGAGGACACTCAAGTGTGAGTTCAGGCTCCTCAAAAGAGAGCCCAATATGGAATGTTTAGGTTGCATTTCTTATGAGTTTGTGATATTCTGCCCTCTGAGGTTGACACAGCTGTTGACCTTTTGACATGAAAATAGTTGAGGTTACTTGAATTAAACTCTCACAAGAATTGGTTTATTAACATTCCCTGTAGAAGAAAGTGAGAGGGTTGTCAGACCCTCACCTGAAATTCCAGCCCCTTTGTTCTCTTTTACCCACTCTACCCCCGTACCAGGTGATGTAATCCTTCTTCTATTGTATGTGGTTTGAGAGGGGCTAGAGGCCACAGGGGCTGGAAGGCTGACTGTCACTGAGAACACCATCGATGCAGTTTTTCAGAGATAGGTCCCTTGTTGGGATGAGACTTTCCTTTAAGCAGTTGTACATAGCCTTTCACTCGTGGTCCTGCGAGTAAGCCCAATAAGCTCAATGGCTAACTAAGCTGGACTTAGGCAGGATGGTTTCTTTTGCATGTTATTGGAGCCTTATCTAGGATGAGAAGAAACTGGTTCATGTTTTTATAAGAAAGTTACCCCACAATGGAAAACTATGAGGAGGAGGGAGGATCATTCATGACTTAAGTAGAAAAAAAAAGTCAAAAACCTCTAGGAATGGATTGAGATTTTTCTATAAATAGAATTTACTCTTCTTTTATATCTTATATGGGTTAATTGAATGTGACATCAAATCATATGATATGATTCCATTATATGGAGTAAAATGTGGTTCTTGGTTATATTTGTCAATTGGTTTTGTAGTTAGCCCCTTATTTTGGTTCCATCTATATAGCCAACCTCAGTAACCAGCAGTGTGAAATCTTAAAGACTAAAAAAATACATACTATAATAATCTCAGACAGTTAGTAAGAAGTTTGGCTAACAATTATTAGACTCTCCCCTGGCTAAAGCTTAATACAAAGTCAGCAAAACAAAGATAAATTCATCAATTTTGATTAGAATAATTGAAGAGAGGAGGTAACAACACAAAGATCACTGGAATTCCCACACAATACATTGCAGCCATAATTGATCCTCTAAGGATGGGTGACCAAGCATCTGTAAGGGACCACATGGTGAAAACAGATTCATTTCTACTACTTTCACTCAGTTCTGGAGCCCTACCACTGCAGCACTAAATTTGTCATGAAGTGTTCATGTATTGTCAATGTATTTTTTACAACATAGTATTGAAAGTGCAGATATAGCTATTCCTATAAATCAAGTAGGGAGGACTGGCTAGGTTACTTGAAACAAAACAATTTGCATAAAAAGCTAGATAATCACAGTCTATAACTATCAAAATATACCAAACAAGTTCAAAGCTCTACAGTTCAGCACTATAGAACACTATGAATAAGAACAACAGAAACAACACACACACAACTTGAAAATAAAGCAAAATAACCCCAATCAATCATCCACATAAAACTCTAATAGACTGTTTTAAGAGAAAAAGACTCAATGACTACAGGAGTTGTTTGCTGGATTCACGAATGGCAAATGTGTCATTTCAGCTTCTGTTGTTAATAACCTTATTTTCGGTAAGAGAAAAACAATGCAGCTGTCTTAAACGCCGAAGGGCACAGTATCAGTTACCAGCAATGGCAAGCACGTTTTCAAAGTTTGTGAAAACCTTACTAAACTAAAAGAAGGCTCTCGCTTAACACACAGAAAGACATCTATCGCAAACCCTGTATACCTTGTATACCAGTGACATAGTGAATGAAACCTTTTACTGTCCATGGGAAAGCAGCTGGCTCCAAACACTGCTTTCATACTGTCCTTGCAATGAAAGGAAGATAATGAGACATGCCTTGCTGAAAGGGAAACTAAGGGCATTGTTAGTTAGCCTTACAATTTACCAAAAGGAACACGGAAAACCACCTAATTTTTACAGTGTTAAAATTCTGGACTGAGCTCCCAAGGTCCCAATGAGGAGCAGAAGGAGGGAGAACATGAGCAAAGAAGTCAGGACCACGAGGGGTGTACCCACCCACTGAGACAGTGG
>NW_004949120.1:2579552-2598735 GCF_000317375.1 Microtus ochrogaster
GTATTGCTGGGTCCAGGGGTAGGTTGATCCCAAATTTCCTGAGAAACTGAAACACTGATTTCCAAAGTGATTGCACCAGATTGCATTCCCACCAGCAATGGATGAGGGTACTTTCCTCCACAGCCTCTCCAGCAAAGGCTATCATTGGAGTTTTTTATTTTAGCCATTCTGACAGGTGTAAGATGATATTGGATTATATAGCAAGAACCTACTAAAGCAGGAGGATGAGGTTCGGGGGAAATGAATCAAATTATAGAGGATGTATGAAAAAATAAAATAAAACAGCATCATGAGAGGGGTCCTAAAAAGTCAGCATTATGCCAATGTGCCAGTGTGTATATATGGATATTATATTTTAATTTTCTGGATTTTAAGAGCATTTCATTTACAAGTTTACCGTATAAAAAAGGTATATTAGTTTGCTTTCTGTTGTGTAATAAACAGCATAACCAAACGAAGACTTTTTTCCCACAGAAGTAAGCTCTTTTCTGTCTGCTAAAGCTGATGGGAGGACAAATTCTGTGTTTGAAAATGAACTTCAGACCCTATGACATATATCAGAGACCATCCTTATTCCTCCCATGCCCTCCCAGGCCTTTATCCTGACTGGATCACCTGCCCCTGGCTCTCTGGCCAACACAATTGCTCCAGTGTTGCCTTTCTTTGCTAGCACTGAGAAGTGAATCATAGCAATGTCCAGACACCAGACTTTTATGAGCCTATTCCCATAGTAAGTTTCTACTCATTTCTCCTCCTTCCTTCCCCACTCCCACCCAATCTATGTATAGGTTATTGGTTCTGTTTCGTTATAGAGCCCTGTTTAGGGCTTTAGGGCCCTCACAGTTATTGAAAGCATAGTTTTGAGATGTATATTCTAGTTCTTGACTTTTCCAACCCAAGGCACTCGGAAAATGGCAGCTTTTGCCTACTCCAGTCCTAGCAGGAGTCTCGTCCTCTCCTACTCTCTTGTTGTATCAGCTTCAGTAGACTGATTGCTTGTGGATCCAGCTCCTCACTCGTCCTCATCACCAGGCTTGAGATGCACCAAGAGACTTTCCCTTCATAAGGGGTTCACTCACTTGTCTCTTCTTTCACTTCTGCCAATACAACTTACCCCTTTGTGGCTTCATAATCAGCTTTTATATTTAGATTATCTTATTTTTTTTTCTAGCATTTCTCTATGAGTGAGTCCAGAAAGTGGCTGTCACATTAACTGAAAATTCCAATCTTCCCTGATACAGAATTCTAACATTGCTTGATTTTCTTCATGCACAAAAAAATTGTTCAGGGCATGAGTTTTGTTGCACAATTTGAAAAAGAAACATTTGCCAGAGATTTAGCTAAAATAAATATATTTTGCGTACCTATTATGTGACTTCAATTTTATTTAAAATCTTCCGTGCTTTAATATATGGTATTTTCTTTATTTTCCAAGGTGACTAATGCACTGTTTTTTTTAATACATTGTAAATTTTTTTATATTCATGTCCAAACCAATAAAGTGATTTAATCAAGAAATAATACCTCTTTGTAACCCCAGCCAATGAAAGAAAACCTGGAAGATAGATTGAGATGTATGAAACATCTATGTAATGAGTTCTTTCTTACTTTCTTTGACTAAATCAAACTTGCAAATTACATTACTCAGAAATATTTTAAAACAATGTTTCTTCCTTGCTTTATTTTTTTAAAAAAAAATAAATGTGAAGTGAATAAAGAAGGTACCCAATGACACTAAGTTAATAATATTGTATAATAGATCAGTAGATTTAGAACATCTAACTGGAAAAGCAGGAAATGAGAAGTTTCGAGTTCAAGGAGGTCTGCAATGTAACAAGCTTAATCAAAGGAAAAGATGTGAAATGTTCACAAAGAGCGTCTGCAGAGCCACCACACAGAAGGACTCTGCGAGTGTTGGGAAAGAATGGCAACTTTCTCCTATTAAGGAAAAATAAAAATAGGTCACGTCATTGACCTTGGCCATCCTCTGGCATAGTCATGTCACCGTCTTAACACAGAGCAGAGCATAAATGGCCGAAGGCTCTCAACATGTGAGAGCAATTCTGAAAAGGGGGTAGGAAATCAATTCATACTAATTTTAACTCCCTCTTGTTTCTGCAAAGCCTCATCTTGAGTCCTTGGTGAACTTTAGCGCTCTCAGTCTCCTTGACACAGTTCAGTTTTCATACGGTTCTCTTTAGTCTACAACAAAGATCGCTGGACCATAGATACAGCAACAGATAAACATGACCCGTCTTGTACTGAGAACGAGCAATGTCACAATGAGCTGAAAGAAAAGAATTATACAGGGTAAATACAGTCCACATCATGAGAGCAGATCACAGGCAGACATACACTAAGGCTTGCCTTTCATAAAGGCACGGCAGCCTTTTACCCTTATTATCAACAATACCACCAGAAAACTGCTTGAGTATTAAAGTCAGTCTCTCTCCAGCAGCACTGCCCACTGCAACCGAACAGCTCACACACTGTGTGATGAATCAATGGCAGAAAAAAACCACACTTTTATATGAAAATCTTTGTCCACATTTGGCTGAGCACTGCAGTGATGAGAGAAGAAGTATATGTTACTGTTCAATAAGGCTCTGTTATTTACAAAACGCTGAGGTGACTGGTTTGCATGGCAAAGGCTCTCAGTATGTAGTATGCCCCTCTCTGTGTCTCACTGGAATACACACACACACACACACACACACACACACACAAGGAGGCAAAAGTATAGAACATAAACTACCTATTAAGTATGTAAGGAATTTGGACATCTGATTTTAAGAATTTTCATCTCTGAGTGGAGAGATCACTTCACACCTTTGAATATCTCAGGATGTCCTCTTTAAAACAAAATGGCAAGTGTTGCCCCCCACACACACACACACAAAAAAAAACCTCTATATTCTATCTTCCCCTCTAGTATGTACACGGTCTGTATTTATCAGTAACACCAAGGTAGTCTTGAAGCATGAAGCAAGTCTTTCGAGATGACTAAGTTTTCTCAGTGCCCACCAGAACGCAGTACCTGGATGCGGTATCTGCGTGGCACTGAGGCCATGAGATTCTATACTAACAATGATTTTTCTTTTATCTATGTGGACTCAGCTCTGTTCGCCTCAGTGCATTTACCAAATTAGAGTCCAGTGAATGTTAACAGACATGAAAATAACTTGGCTTTTTGCAACAAAAGTTTAATAAATACTGTTTTGTTTTGATTTACACTAAAAAAAAAAAAAAGAACAGGTTTCTCTGCTACAGAACATGGCTCTGTGCTTGGCATTCCATTCCCAAGCAAAGGAACTAGGCTAAAAACTATCAGCTATAATTTATCCATTGAATTTTTTTTTCTACCCACACTTGGGAAATTCTCTGGTAACTAGAGACTTAATTTGGCCCTCCAGAATAGAGACGGTGAAACTAAAACCTGGAGAAAGTCAGTAAATCACCTGATGGGCAATGCTGATGGAGCTAAAGATCATAAACACTGACTTTCAAAGCATAGATAGAGCTTGGAACAAATTATCTAAAAGCTAAAATATACAATTGGGGGACTAAATATAGAGACACACACATGTCTGAAAGATTCCAAGTTGAATGACAAAGATAACTGCAAGTATATATTATATAAAGCACATATATTTCCACATTATCTAAATATATTTTAAAATGCTGGAACATAAGCTGAAAGTACAATTCCATCAAAACTTGGAATAAAAGTATATCACTGAGATTACTTCCTACACAAAACATATTATGCAAAACCTTTACTTGGTGTACCAGAAAGAATTAAGAGAGGGTTTTCATAAAACAGAAGCAGGAAGCCAAATGAAGGTAAAATACGTGATTAAATTGAGCAAGAAGATCAATCCATTTTTAAAATGTGCAAATAATCAAGTAAAGAAAGCTTAAAATTAATAACTGAACCAAGAAAAAAACAAAATTGGCATTAGGAAAAGGAAGTTAATATTAAGGAGAAGAATTTAAATGATTCTCATGGATTAGAAGAAACAACTTAGAAAAATAAAGTCCCAGCTTTGGAAATTGTAATGCACTCCTAACCCTGCTGTGATGCTTCGTATTCATTTATTACCATCAGACTTTGCCCAGCTCTAACCTTCAGTGAGTACTGCCGCCTCCTGAACACTAGACTACTCTCTCTTGGCCCCACTTTAAGAGCATACGTTATGGAGTGAAATGCCAGGCATTTCATAGTCTCCCGCAGATTACTTAAACTTTCTACACCTTGAGCAGTCTGCCTGTCAGGCACCATCACCCCATGTATTTCCATGCACCCCCATGCTCTTCCTCTGTTCTTCCAAGCAGCAACATTCCATTCTTTCTCCAAATCTGGAATCAGATTTTGCTGTCAGTGGCCATCCCCTACTTTCCTAGTCTAGGCTAGATAACTGTAAAGTACCTGATTCTTAAAGATCAGGTCTCCAGGTCTAGACCTTATTGTTTCATTTTCCCCCCTAAAATAATAGTAAAGCTTTAAAAATAAAAACAAAATCTATCGAAAATGCACATTTATTAATAAAGAGATTAACAACAAATACCCAGATAAGCAGACATCTTGGACCAAAACAACAAGTAGGATGGGAGCGGTTGGTTCCTAGATGGTTCCAAGGGAAAGATGCTGGGCACTATCATGGTTAACTTTAGTCATCACCTTGGTCCATCTGGAAAAAGAGAATCTAGGTTTCAGAACTCTTTCTATGATAATAGCCTATACGTGTGATTGTTGGAGCATTTTCTTGATTGCTGATTGATGTTCAAAGGCCAAATCCACAAATCCACTGTAGGCAGTACCAACCCTAGGCATGTGGGCCTGGGATATATACCAATGTAATTGAAACCGTGAACATCACCTTCCATGGTCTCTGCTTCTGTCCCTACTTCCAGGCTCCTGCCTTAAGTTCTTGCCCTCACTTCTTTCAGTTGTGAACTCTTACCTAGAACTGGAAGTTGAAGGAAGCCCTTCCCTTTCCAAGATGGTTTTGGTCAGGGTTTTTTTTTTTTTTTAACAGAAACAGAAAAGCAACATGAGACAGACATGATATAACAGCATGTCTTCCACTGGAAAATGCCAGTATCCAGGTTGTCTTGGTAATTACTTACCTTTAATGGAAACTGTATTAGCAATCTAGCATGTCATATTCCAACTGTCAAATTTTGAGAGTGTGTGATTCTTAAAGACATAGCTTCAGGAGGAAAATTAAATTTGAAGTGGGCAATTTTTAAAAGGGTAGAATTTGAATAGTAAGAAAGGAGAGCACTGGATTACGGTAAGGTGTGAAACTCTCCGTTGCTTTACAGTGAAAGATGAATAAATCAGAAAAGCCAAAGATGAAAAGGTATGAAAACTTGCCACCAAAACTTAATATTATTTCTGTCTTCCTCCATACTTTACCCAGTAATGTTCTGTTACCATGGTTAACAGAAAACCATGCTGAAGTTAAATTAACCCTCTGTGAAGCAGACTTTTTTTATTTAATTTCTGAACCTTAGTAATTCTCTTTGACAAAGATTCTAAACCCTAAGTGTCTCTGTTCCCATAGAGACAACAGAAGTTGCTGCACTATAAAGTAGTTCTAGGAACTGAGTCCAGGCAGGTTAAAATGGTGCCTGAAGCATTTTCATATGGCCATCTAAAGTCCCAAGACATTTCCCATAAAGGTTAGATATTCTTCAACCTTAAAATTAAACTAAGTCCTTTTAAACCAGGAGAATAATGGCCCCATCCAGTGCCCCTTTGAAGACAGAGGCCAGCACCAGCTCAGCCTTGCCACCACTTGCTCCCTACACACCTGGGAGCTTCTGTGTCCTCTGCGCACCTTCACTCATTTTCACTGATGATCTGGAAAATCCCAAGCACAGATGCAATCGAAAAAGATTCTTCCAGGCATTAAGGAGCTCACGAAAGTCAAGTGGCTCCAGAAAATGTTCATTCCTGCTCAACCTAAAAAGACACAGCAAAATCTGCGTTAAAATCTTAAGAAGTTCTTTTTAAAGCACACTGCACGTGAACCATTGGCTACACCCATTCAAAGGAGTAAGCAAAACACTAATCTGATCTGCAATTTGGAAACCGCCTCTCGATAAAAGTGTTCAGACAGCCGCCTGCTTCCCATCTCTCAGATGAATGAAGATGTGACTGACATGGACTGAACCTCTCTCTGGGGACACTTCTCTTTAGGGGGCTGAGATCACAGAGTTCACCCTTCCGGCACTGGCAGCTCTTTGATTTTTGTCAGGGAGGCTTGCCACCAGAGCACAAGGCAGAGCAACGTGCGGGGATGTTTCCCATGTTCCTTAATGAAAAGCTAGTTTGGAGATGGGGGTAGGTTGGAGGGTAGATTTCAAAGAGGGGAAAGGTCAGTTCTTGGTCAAAGTATGAGGAGCTTATGGAAGAAAGAAAACTCCGAAAATAAAGCATTAACATAAATTACCGAAAGCAGCCTTTGAAATCACACAGAAGGAGATGAAGCAACTCTACCGTGATCAAGGCTTCCCCTTTCCAAGGCTGTTCCCACCTTTTGTCTTCTGATGACTTTATAAAAGTACCAGGAACATCTATAGGCGGCTCTATTCGACATTCTTAAAGAAAACTTTGCAGTCACTGAAAATTTAAAAGGTGCCTCTTCTTTGCGAAGGATGAGTGATGAGGTCATGGCTTCCTTTCCAGAAAGAAAATAAAATCTGTAACTTTGCTAGGAGGAAGGACTGCCTTTGTTGGGAGGGGAATCACATCGAAATAATATTATAACACAGACTGCATTTATTGAAAGACATAGGGGTGTCAAGTCAGGTCAGCAAGGTAAACTCAATAACCCATAAGTCAAGCAGCTAGTGATGTGTCCGAAGAGAAGAACCTTTGTTCTTAAGAATGGGAACCTGGAATAGCTGCTGCCTGCATAAGCTATAGAATGAAACCAGTAGCCAGTCTCTCATTTTCTACCCTAATCCACTCAACTAAATGACAGAAGAACAAAAATACTGAAAAAGACCCAGAAACAAAAACTCAGCTAAGCATAAAAGAAACAGCAATTCTTCAGATTTTGTAAGAAAAAGTCTATAATTTGTCATTAAACACTTTCATCTCTGGGTCCCTGTAAACCCTTAAAAATGCGTGAAGACACAACCAATATTTGTTTACATGAACTATAGTTTTTCAATAATCTCCATTTTGTAAGTTGAACCTAAAAAACTATACATCTGTTAGTATATTTCAAAACAATTTATTATAGTACAAATAACATATTTTTACAAACTGTACAAATATCTTACACAAATCTCTTTTTACATCTGCAGTTGTAAAGACAACCAGTTTTATGTGCCGCCCTGTCCCACCTGCTGTGATAGCTTTGACTTAGGTTTGTGGTCTGGTTTTATTGTTTGACTTGTACTATTTCATAATGTTTGCTTGAGATAAGTTCTCCCCATTTAGCCCAGGCTGGTCTCAAACCCACAATCCTCTTGCCTCATCTTCCCTAACATTGAAATTACAGGTGTTTAGCACACAAAGCCTAGATTACCTGCTATGACAGTTTTACTTTTGATAAAAAAAGATTGAGAAAATCTGATGTCACACAAAATACAACAGGAAAGGCACGACATATTTTAATGGTCTTTTCAGACCATTTTGGGTCTGAGTATAGTGAAAAACTATACTAATACATACCAGAAGCAGTCTGTAAGACAAGACCATATCAGTGAATCCTCACATAAAATCCAAAAATCAATATGCAACTATGAGCAAGCTTTTCATTCATGGGTGATTTTTCAACATCATGCTATGACCCTTAGGAAATTACACTTCACTGAATTACATCCATCTTCAATCACATGATACAGTTTTTAAATCACTATAGTTCTCAATAGAAAAAAGTACTTTTTGAAAACTATCAAGCTCAGACTATTAGACAGAGGCCTTTTACAAAACTTTTGCTTGAAAGTTTAAATTGTATCTTTGGACACAAATGCAACCAGTTTTTTTCCTTGAACGGAGAGTTTTACCTTGTACATTATCAAGAAAATATTACCAATATTGTATTAGCTTGTCAGACACTGTTTCAAATAAAACTGACTTCACACGATAAAAAAAAAAAAAAAGTCTCCTTCATCTCAATCTTCAAGTGAGCACATCAGGGTGTTTACTCAAAACAGGTGCTTGCTCCCTGGCCACACGGAATATTAAAAATCCTGCACTGATGACAGTAATACGATTCCCTTCTTTAGCAGGAACACTCAGTGACGCTGCCTTTCCTTGTCTTCCTTTTGTTTGTGAGTCCAGGTGAGTACAAAGATATGGATTCAAGCTATGATGCCACCATCGTTCCCTGTCATCATATTTGTGTTATCAAGATAACAAAGAACCAGGCGAAATGATGTGTTCATGTTATATGAAATGGTATTTGACTTTACAGCCTCCACTAGGGTACTGCAGACACTTGGGGTCAACAGGCCACACCGATAAAATGAAAGGGATCTAAGAAATAAACAGCTACTATGACAGTTTCGACTCGGGGGCAGAGCCAGTGTCTGGCCTGGATACTGGCTTGTCTTGTTTACACTCATCAGTTGGAGAGCTGTCCTTGGTGTGGTGGCATAGGTCTCACTTTAATCCCAGTGTTTTAGAAGTAGAAGTAGAGAGATAGCTGTTAATTCAAGGCAGCAAACCTGGTCTACAAAGTAAGTTCCAGGCCACCTGGGGCTATAGAGAGACTCTGCTTCAAAGAGGGGAGGGGGAGCCTTAGTTACTAGAAACACTTGCCACATCCTAAGAACGCCAACTATGTATGGCCCACATTTTCAAACGTAAGTGTTGAGTGATAAAATAAAGAGAATTAGGGGCTTGAAAGATGGCTCCACAGTTAAGAAAATGTGTCGCTCTTTCAAACTGAAGTTTGATTCCCAGAACCACATAGGGCGGCTTATAACCACCACCCTATTTACATACAGTAAATTCAGATCTAGGGGATCTAACCTCTTTTTCTGACTTTCATGGGCATCTGCATGCCTATGTACATATAACCACGTACACATGCACATAAATAAAAATAAATACGTTTAAAAGAAAAGGGGAGCATTTGTTACTACTTAGAAATAAATAAAAATGTAAAATTTTAAAGAATTAAGAAATTATTAAATATTCCTGGAGAGATGGCTCAGGCATTCAGATGGTTAATAACACATAGTGCTCTTCTAGAGGAACCAAGTTCAGTTCTTAGCAGCCACATCAGGAGACTCACAGCTGCCTGTAACTTCAGCTCCAAGGGGATCTGGCTCCTCTGGATTTTGCAAGCACCTGTACTCATGTACAAATCTATGCACACAGTGCACTAATTTAATACAATGAAAAAATAAGTATTCATAAAAAAGAAATGATGCAAAGAATACTCCAAAAGTTGGGTAGAGTTGAAATAGTGAGCATTAGCTTATTACTGAAAGTCTTTCTGTGTTATTCTGATTTTTATATCATGCATTCATTACTATAACAGAAAATAATATCAACATATAAAATGCATTTTGCCATCTTGTCCGTAATAGGACTATTTTAAAAGTATGCTGCCACTCTCTTTAACCCCTATAAGAAATTGATGATCACAATATAAGTAAATGTGATTTTTACAATGATACATAGCACTTCATTGGTTTAATAGCAATTTCGTTTTAATTCCGAATACATCCACATGTTCCATATTTACATTCAAATATTATCTTAGAGTTTCTATTGCTGTGAAGAGACACCATGACCACAGCAACTCTTCTAAAGGAAAACATTTGATTGACGTTAGCAACTCTCCTCAGCAGGCATTTCATGACTCTGGCATCTCTAACATCTTGGGTTCTCCAAGGTAATCCAGACTTCAACTTCACAGCTTCACACAATGGCCTCTCCATCAGGTCTCCATTCAGGGCACTGCTAACACATGGCTGGCCTCAATGGCTTTCCTTAGATACAGAGGCAAATTCCATAGCCCCTTTCTTCTCTCCTTAACTCTAATGCTAGAACCACATGGCTGAAGATGCCAAGTTCTGTTGTTTACTCAGGCTGGAACATCGCCCTCTTGTTCAATTATATCTCCACCACATTTCTTATTTTTGACTGTTACCTTCACTGTTTACGCTTGGCTTCCTGAAACTGGATCCATAGACTAGGCTGGCCTTGAATTCAGAGATCTGCCAGCATCTGCCTTCCCAAGGATGGGATTAAAGGTATGTACCACCACACCTTGCTCTAAACTTTCCTTCAGTTCCATGTCACAAGTCGGAAGCATATCTAGTTGTGGTCTTACCCTGAGTTCACCACTCCCTTTATTTCGTTTCTTAATCTGTTGATCTTCTTGAACACAGGATTTAATTCAATTCCACTTTCTGGTCTTCCTTTTCTCCTTAAATTTTATACTTTGCAATTTACCCTGCTCGACAATTTGCAATTTGCCCTTATTCGTTTTTATTGTAAATCTTCATTAGTTAACACTAGTAACCACAGAACATTGTCTGTGCAAGGCTAATCCAAAACTCTTCCCTTTAGTATCAGACAAACTTTCAGACAAAAGCAAAAAGCAATCACTTTTTTTTTCCCCCCCAAAATCTCACATGAACAATTCTAGGCAACATACTAAAATTCTCCTCTAAAACTTCTTGATCCAGGCCCCCACAGTTTAAATCCCCCTCAGCAACACTGTCTTCCATGCTTTTACTAGTATGGCCCATTCCACTGCCTTCCTAAACGAAAGTACAAAAGTCCAAATTCCTCCAAACAAAAACATGGTCAGGCCTATCATAGCAATACCCCACTCCCAGTACTAACTTCTGTCTTAGTTAGGGTTTCTATTGCCATGAAGAGATACTGTGACCACAGCAATTCTTAAAGGAAAACATTTAATTGGGGTGACTTACAGTTCATAGGCTTAGTTCATTATCATCATGGTAGGGAGCATGTAGGCAGACACGGTGCTAGAGAAGTAGAAAAGCTGAGAGTTCTGCATCTTGCAGGAAACAGGAAGTTGACTGAGATATTGAGCAGTGTCCTGAGCATAGGAAACCTCAAAGCCTGTCCCCACAGTGACACATTTAATTCAAAAGGCCACACCCACTTCAACAAGGCCATATCTCCCAATAGTGCCACTCTCTATGAGCTTATGTTTTTGTTTGTTGCTTAATATCTGTAGAACCTAAAGAAGATAAATATACTATATTTATATGAACATAGCTTGTTCATATGTGTCATTTATTTTCTTTCTTCATTTTTTTCTTTTTCTTTATTTTTTTTTGTTTTTGTTTTTTGTTTTTTTGTTTTTCCAAGACAGCATCTCTATGTATATTTTGCTATCATGGAACTTGCTCTGTAGACCAGTTTGGCCTCCAACTCAGAAATCTGCCTGCCTCTGCCTCCCTGAGTACTAGAATTGAAGGTATGCACCACCACCTGGTTTGGTCATACACACACACACACACACACACACACACACACACACACACACACACACATATATATATATATATATATATATATATATACATACATACATATAATGTAATCATGTTAGAGGTTAGAAAGTGGTCATATACAAGATACAATCTAGAATAACTCAAATTGAATGGCTTTATTATGTAGACATGTTTATAACAGCTTACTTAACAGACAGCAAGGTTAAATCTTTATATTTAAGAGAATTGGTGGCCTTTTGAGGCTTGGTGTGGGAGGTCTTTCTGTCTATGTGTTGCTTTGATTAGTTAATGAATAAAGGAACTACTTAGGGCCTATAGTAGAGCTATAGGGGAACAGAGCTAGGCAGGAAAACTAAATGGAATGCTGGGAGGAAAAAGGTGGAGTAAAGAGAATGCCATGTATCCGCCACCAGAGAGAGAAGTACTGAAATTTTGCTGGTAGGCCACGACCTCATGGTGATATACAGATTAATAGAAACGAGTTAAATTAAGATGTAATAGTTACCAATAAGAGGCTAGAGCTAATGGGTCAAGCAGTGATTTAATTGATATAGTTTCTGTATGATTATTTCAGTTCTGGGAGGCTGGGATGAACAAGTGGGTCTTTGCAACAGAGGCTATAAAATTCATATGAGTAATCATTTTTTCATGCTGTTGGATATTGAAAATAAGATCTTGCATATAGTTGGCAAGTACTTGACCATCAATCTAGATTCCAACACCTTACATGTTTATCAAAGAATTAACTAGTTAAATAAAGTACACTTTTATACATGAATTATAGGAACAATCTATAGAAAGTATCAAAATTAATTAGTTTTCAGAGTTAGCATGCAGAGCAACAAGATTTTGGTTATATGCCCTAAAACGTTTACCCAGAAATATAAAGTGTTCAAGCCCTAGTTGGGGGTTAGGACATTTTAAATGGATATGTATTAACAACTCTTTTACACAACATTATTTCTGCCTAAGAAAGCAAACTTAATGGAAGGGATTTTCTCCATTCTTTCAATTATTTATTCATCTTTCATCCTATAAATATTTATTGAGCTCCCTGCTCTATACTACTGAAGAAAAGGCAGAGATATAAAACAGGGGCTAGAGTACTGTGGTAGCACTCTTGGTCATTTCCCAAGTCAGGCTAGCCACAGGAACAAATAAGGTTAACGACAAAAAATAAGCTCTTTCAATAATGTTCCTTCTAATAACCCAGTTAAACAACAATGTTGCCTGTGTTAGAGTTCATTATACTGCAAAGGACCTGGCAAGCGAGAAACTCTGAAATCATATTTAATTAAGGAAAATGAGGCCCAGTGCTTTTCTTCTCAACCTCATATTCACTTAATGGATGTACGTCCTTCATCTTTTCTTTGGTTATGGAGTTCTTGAGAGACATTATCTTGAGCTCATTTTACTAAGCAGAAGGACCATCATACAGAAAATGGCTAAATCACTCTCAGTTTAAGATTTCACTATTTATTTATTTATTTTTGCCTCAGGCTTTGGGGGATATTAAGGCCATGTTGTAAATTCTGGTCACTGTTTTTTTCTAAAGAGCAAAATGAGAGTTTATTAGCATCTCAGTGGTTGCCTCAATAATGACAAAACAGTTGCTCATTACCGCTCATTAGCTTCATATTAGATTCACTTGCAGTGGCAATACATCTTCTATTCATACACAATTGCAAAACAACAGATATGATCTGACACCTGCTGTACGGCAGAATTCATTAGACTATGATAATACAAATAGAACTGCAGACTCTGGACTTGGATTTGCTTCTGTGATGACTGCACAGAAAAACCTCTGAAATTATTGAGGTTCGGAGAAGACAAATATGCACAGCAGATGAGCGAGGCTTTCAAGCACTGGATTCTTCATTTTTCTGTTTATATAAGTGTTCTATCTACAGAATATAATATTCTAATAGGCAGCTGTGATGCCCAAAATTATGAAATATTTCTTATGGATGAAATGAAATACCAAAGATGTATACCAAATAAAAAATAATCCCAAGACAATTTTAAAATCAAAGATAAACTGAATTATTTTTTAATACATTTCATATTTGTTCATATATCTGTGCCTTAGTCCATGGGGAGCAATCAGATCTCAAGGGAAACTTAATCATTATAAGATTATTATAATCAACATAATCTGATGTTCAATTATGTTGGCTTACTCAAACTCCTTGTGGATCCTGCCACATGTTGCCATATATAATAAAAGAAGAAACTTCGAGTAGTATTCTTATGTTTAGTTTTCTGTATTTAAATTACCCAAATACAGCATACAAATTAAAAATGAATGGCCTGTTTCTACTCTGAAATTCTTTAGAAAAGAAATCGGATGTCTTTAGTTTATAGATTATGAACCTTATACAGTTTTTTGTTTCCTTTTGTTTATTGTTTGTTAGTTGGTTTTGGTTTTTTGGTCAGAGCATTATTGTTTATTGGGAATTCAAACTTAACCAAACATACTGTACTTTTTTATCAATATTCTAGCCTAAAAAAATTTTCAAAATCAGTTGTCTCAGCAGCATTTTTTCTCCTTATTTAACACAATGGTGTTGTTTGGCCTGTGGTTTTTAGCTATCTCTAAATCAGGGTGAATAAAGGGAATGGAGAGTTGTATATTTTACTGCACAAAATGATGCTACATGCTAAGATGTTTAAACCTAACTGGTTTCATTATGTTTAATGTCCTTCTTTTAAATTGAGTCCTTAATGTTATTTACCTTTGCTCTACTTGGCACAGATATGCAGTTTTCTTAGTTCAAAATATAATCCTGCGTGCATAAGTAAAGTCAGTCCTCTTTCAAGGTACTTTCCGCATAAACAACAATTGGTCCTTACTCAGAATCCTACATTTAGCATTTAGTTTTCCTTTGTGTTTACTACACACACATACACACACACACACACACACACACTCACACTCACACCACACTTCCTGACCCATCAATAATACACATAAAGTTGTTCCAATTCCAATACCATTGTTCTTGAAGCCATATGAGAATTAAGACACTCTGTATTATCTGAAGATATAAAAAGATTCTTGTGACCTCTCCCCCATGTGGGTGTGTGTGTGTGTCTGTGTGTCTGTGTGTGTGCGTGTGTGTGAGCACACACACACATGATGGCAGGTACATGTGTGTCTTTTAAGATTTAGTAGTGAGTAGTCCAATAGAAATGTGAATTCATCTACTAATTCCAAGACTTACAAACAGATGCCTTATCAAAACGCTTGTGTTAAAATGGACTAGACTGAAGGATTAAATGTGGAGGGGATGGGAAGGCAGGGCAGAGGAGAAATTATGGATAATAAACACTAAACAAAGCCCTTTTGAAAAGCCAGTCAGAAATTTACTGCTGTATAAACTTCCTAAACTAAACATACACAAGAAATTATTTAGAGTTAGCATATAACAGTGCTCAAACTAGAGATTTTGTGCTACCAAGTAAAACCCACTATCAGGAGTGGGCATTGTCTCTTACAATAATTGCTGCCATTGGTTACTCTCCATAACCTGATAGTAGGATCCTTCTGCTGACAACAGCACATATTTATGTCATCAAACATGGTTTGCTCAAGTGGTGCCCAGTTAGTTAGCAGCTTCACCCCTGCTGACTGCTGTTTCTAATGCAGGAAGGTATTGCTGTTTCTAATGCAGAAAGGTATTGCTGTTTCTAATGCAGGAAGGGAAGTAGCTCTAACCCTCACTCATCTGCAAATCCCGCAAGTCACAGCAATGACAGTGAAACAGATCCCCTGATGCAATAGTGGCACAAATGTCAGAGGAGTAAGGAACCAGCTTTTTCTGATTGTTTTGTTTTGTTTTTAACTGGATTGAAGCTTGTTCCATGAGATGGAGCCTACACCCAACACTTTTAATGAGGCCAAGTACCTGGGACTAAATAGGTGATAGGCCCTAAGGGCAAAACTGCTACTTTATTCTACTAAAGGAACATAGCAATAAATTGACTCATAAAGGGATATTATTATATCCATAGATCAGTCAATCACTCAACTCTTCCCAACGTGGCTTCTTCTCAAAATAGATGAGTCCCACAACGTGCAGAGAATGAAAGACATTGAAGCACTCAGCCCTTAAAGGACTGTGTCTATCACACTCCCCCCATCAAGAATCAGGGATATATAAGGAAGAGAAGGCAGAAAGATGACAAGACTCCGTGGGGGTAGATAACTGCACGGAAACAGCATTTTCCAGACAGGACAGAGGCACATGTGAATTCACAGAAACACTAACAACATGCATGAGACCTGCACAGGTTCGCATGGAGAAGTGGACACAAAGCCCCACCCCCAACTAAGAAGCTATGTGCTACTGATAGCTGCAGGAAGAAGGAAAGCCCGTTTTCTTCAGTGGGGTTATCCTGATCTACCAACCACACTCCAGGGGAAGCCCTGTGCTCAGGAGGACACAAAATGAACTCCATGAGGCTGGGGATTTTGATTTATTTGGTTGGTTTAGATGCAAAACTATCTTTTTTCTTTTTCTTTCTTTTTTTTTTTTTTTGGAAACCATGGTTATATTTTCACTGGAGATGGAGACAGCTCCTGGAGATAAATGTTTCAACATAATATATTCTTCTAAATTTGTGTGTACTTAATAAAATAACTTCAGAACTCACAAAGCAATATGGTAACAGAGAACAGACTCTCAACAGCACTACTGACTTCTTAACAAACTTAGTCTATATATTATATTTCATGACAAAATTATGAGGAAACAAATTTAAGACCCATGTGTTTTCTCTTTCTAAGCCACTA
This sequence comes from Microtus ochrogaster, assembly GCF_000317375.1. Lineage (NCBI taxonomy): Eukaryota > Metazoa > Chordata > Mammalia > Rodentia > Cricetidae > Microtus > Microtus ochrogaster. The sequence continues at coordinate 2,595,820 of NW_004949120.1, forward strand.
ACTTCTGCTTTAATCTATACTGGCTTTCCAACATTTTTCCAAAATATTGTTTTGATTATGCATCTGTGTTTAATTTTTTGTCTTTCTCACATTGAGGTACCTTAAGGGTATTATTTTATTTATAAACCTCCTGGTATTTGTTTTTGCTGGCTGGACTCCAGCTATATTGACTTTCAGTGAACAGAAAGGTGTGTTCCCACCATCTCTCTTTCATGTGAGCTGTTTTGTCTGTCTGGACGCTGTTTCCCAACCCAAGATTGTCAAGTCTAGTAGAAGTTCAGGATAAATAGATAACTGTGGTGACTATTAGTATACCAAAGCCCTCGCTGGCCACCAGGCTCACTCAGTACTCTCTGTGTTCTCTCTGCTCTTCTCACCCCTGATCCTTGTCTTAAACCTCTCCAGCCCAGGCACTTTGCTTCCCTTTCCCCAGCTTCTGACTCCTACTTAAAACCTGCCATTTGGGTCATGCATTCTCTAGGTTCTCTTGGCTCTGCTCTGGGTTCTTTCTTGATTCTCAGGCCCCCTATGCTCTTCCCTCTCTCTCTTCTCTTCCTATCTTATACCCCCACCCCCCCATAACCCAGTTGAGTGTGCTGCCCATGTTTAGACTATCTCTTTCTCACATTTATCTGAATTTTTCCACATGCCTCAGGCTATACTCTTCCTCACATCTATAATAAAATGCTTCTCCTCAACCATACCTTGGAGTGGGCATATCCTCATTTCATCCACATACATTATTAAACTTGTTCCTGTAACTCCTTCAAGACTTATCAGTTTGGCTCTCAACTCAATAGTAGTCAGGAAGATTCTCCCAAGAATAATAAGATGCGAACATGACAGCACTGCCCTGGGAATGTGTATGCCAAAATAACTGAGCATGTTCAAGAAGACTACATTAAAGAAAGGACACGCTTTTTAACATTGAAATGAAGACGATTGCATCAGATATCTTGGAACAGTAGTCCTAGATCAATAAATAACATAGGTGATACTGGGCCACAGTTAAAACGTAGACACTTACTGGGAACCTGTTCTTGCAGAACTGTGTTCTGAAAAAGATTGTGGGGGCTTTGGGAGAGGTTATTGCTTATTGTGATTGTTACTGTCCAGTGTGAGAATCATTCTTTCCAACCCTCTTGGCTTGAGCTAGGGTGTAGTTCAGCTGGAAAAGTGTTTACTTAGCACAAATGAGACCCAGTGTTTGGTCCCCAGCACCACATAAAGACTGAGTGTGGAGATGCCTAGGAAGGGGCGTGGAGTGGAAGCATGGAACTCAGAAGCTCAAGGTCATACTCAGCTGCATATTGAATTTCAGAACAGTCTGGTCTACAATAGACATTTTCTAAAAATTAAAAAGGAAAGAAAGCAATTTGGGGCTTTATTTCTTCTTTTTTTTTTTTTTTTTTTTTTTTTTTTTTTTTTTTTTTTTTTTTTGTTAAGGTTGAAACAAGCTACTATGTTTTTATTCAATCATCTACCCAGACCTTCCTTGACCATTTCATTCAGAGTTGTAGTATGAGCAACTCTCTCCTTGGTACTTCTGGTTGGCCTCATATACTCTTTTTTTTTTTAAGATGCTTTCACACTTTCTTCCTCGACCATATTACATATGATACTAATTATCAATTGTATGTAAACATGAACTTCAAAGTTCCTCATCTTGTTATATCAGTTTGAGCTTTGTCTGTCACTTGCAAAAGATATATATGCACCTGACATGGAAGTCCCTTCATGCTCTACTAGTATATACTTGCTTTTTCTACAAAACTAATTTTTTAGTTTGTTCTTCTAAACACTTATTTGCAACTACCTGAGGTTTTCTTTTTTATGTTGTCCACTGTCCTGGTTCTGTAGCTCTTCTAAGGCAGTTTACCAGCAGCATAATCTGATCTGGCAGTTCACCCAGAGGTTTGAATTTCACAGAATATTCATTTCAGGATAACCATAGGCACTTCCAAGATACAGTAAAAACTTGTACTAATGCTTAAGGATATAAGCAAGAAACAATACAAGATGCCAGATATCATTCTGAAAACGTCTGTATGCTTTAATCAAAGCAATCAAAAAGGTTCATGTTCTCACAGAGCAATTTGAGCTGAGATGGCAAGCGGGTTCTGAGCACTGGCTATGGAAACGACTTCTCTCAAAAACGCATTTGACTTTGTGATGCACCATTTTCACACTCAGTTACACAGAGAGAATATATTCGTGTTATGATAGTCTATTCTTCAGCAAGCCATACCCATAAATCTAAAAATTGCAGGTTGATTTACAGTAAGCAATCCAGACCGACCGCGTCTATCGTGCTAAAAGGCTTTATGAAGTAGGCTCTCTCCACTGTCTTCCCTTATAAACACCATCGGCATGATTTATGAGGTGGTCTGGCTAAGGGGTCAGTGTCCCTGAGTTGAAATGAAGTAAGTCACAGTTGGTTTGTTTCACAGCACAGTAAATCTCTATTTATTCATTTAAAACCATACACGTATACTATGTCACAAAAGACGTACAAAGACAGACATATAAAAGGCACACAATAAATATAGGATGCACAATTTAAACAATAATTCGTCTTACACATTAAAACAAAAACTCTTTATGCTGTAAAATATTCCTTATAAAATTTGTAATAATACAGTGATTCTCACTGTAGCAATTGAATATGTCTCATTTGAATATGCCCCACCTGTTTCAAAACATTAGTTTAGTACTTTCTGATACAATGTATAAACTAATTAAACAAATTTATTTTGCTCACATTTAACGAATAAATTTCTGCCATTGATGTACAATTGTTTTTTAAGATAACCAAAGTGGAGGAGACCTAGCTTTGGGGTGAGTTTCTGGCCCCGCGGCGCCAGCCTGGGACGGGGAGCTCAGAGGTTCCTTGGCCCCCCAGCCTTCTTGGGCAGA
>NW_004949120.1:2606910-2649182 GCF_000317375.1 Microtus ochrogaster
CTGCTCTTCCAGAGGTCCTGAGTTCAATTCCCAGCAACCACATGGTGGCTCACAACCATCTGTACTGAGATCTGGCGCCCTTCTCTGGTGTGCGGGCATACATCGAGGCAGAATGTTGTATACATAATAAATAAAAATAAATCTTTAAAAAAAAAAAGAAAGAAAGACAGGAACTAAAGCAGAAATCCTAGAGGAATGGTACTTACTGGCTTGCTACCTGCAGCTTGCTCAGCTATACAGCCCATGATCACCTGTGCAACAATGACACCCCACCCAGTAGGTTGGACCCCTACATCAACTAGCGGCCAAGAAAATAGGCCACAGACATGCCCAGAGGCTAATTATCGGGAGCCTTGAGTGCCAGCCTCAGCAACCACACAGGGGTCAGCTAAGATTCCCTCTAGCAAGTGAAAACTTGGCTAATTGAATCTGAGGGTAAAATGGAATAAGTCGACTCATGTACATTACCTCTACATGTTCTTTATTCCTCTTTGCTAAGAAACAATGAGAAGAGAAGAAGGGGCAATCTCTACCAGCCTTTTAGTTTTTAAAGACATGGTTAAAAAGTCCCATAGGCAAAAACAATGATAAAATGCATATCAAATTCACAAAAAGGGCAGATGCAATCTGACAAAGAAATACTCCAGAAGATGTGACACTACCCAGAAAGGAGCCAGCATCCAAGGGGCAATACCTGACATTCCAAAGCATTAGTTAAAGTTACTAAACATCCCTGAATCTGGACTTTACCGACACCCATGTCTGTTTGTTAGTAAGGGTAGGGGACGCTACCTTCCTGCTCAGTGCCTGTCTTCTTTAAACATTTCTATGTGGTCTTTAGCAAGAGTAGTTGTGGAATTGACTCTATGAATTTGTCTGTTAGAACAAAGAGTAAAATCTCGAAGGTCTCATGGTGTTGGGGAATGGAAAGTTTATTCCATTGCCCATGCAGGAAAAGTTACATTGCTAGTGGGTTTTGAGAATGAATCCCATTTTGTTTTTTGTTTTTTTTTTTAAATTTATATATTTATTAAGGATTTCTGCCTCTTCCCCGCCACCGTCTCCCATTTCCCTCCCCCTCCCCCGATCAAGTCCCTCTCCCTCATCAGCTTGAAGAGCAATCAGGGTTCACTGACCTGTGGGAAGTCCAAGGACCGCCCACCTCCATCCAGGTTTAGTAAGTTGAGCATCCAAACTGCCTAGGCTCCCCCAAAGCCAGTATGTGCAGGAGGATCAAAAACCCATTGCCATTGTTCTTGAGTTCTCAGTAGTCCTCATTGTCCGCTATGTTCAGCAAGTCCGGTTTTATCCCAGGCTTTTTCAGACCCAGGCTAGCTAGTCTTGGTGAATTCCCGAAAGATCATCCCCATTGTCTCAGAGTGTGGGTGTACCCCTCGCGGTCCTGAGTTCCTTGCTCGTGCTCCCCCTCCTTCTGCTCCTGATTTGGACCTTGAGATTTCTGTCCGGTGCTCCAATGTGGGTCTCTGTCTCCTTTCATCGCCTGATGAAGGTTAATATTCAGGAGGATGCCTATATGTTTGTCTTTGGATTCACCTTCTAATTTAGCTTCTCTAGGATCGCGAATTATAAGCTCACTGTCCTTTATTTATGGCTAGAAACCAAATATGAGTGAGTACATCCCATGTTCCTCTTTTTGGGTCTGGCTTACCTCACTCAGGATAGTGTTTTCTATTTCCATCCATTTGTATGCAAACTTCAAGAATTCCTTGTTTTTTACTGCTGAGTAATACTCTAATATGTATATATTCCATACTTTCTTCATCCATTCTTCCATTGAAGGACATCTAGGTTGTTTCCAGGTTCTGGCTATTACAAACAATGCTGCTATGAACATAGTTGAGCATATACTTTTGTTGTATGATGGGGCCTCTCTTGGGTATATTCCCAAGAGTGGTATTGCTGGGTCCAGGGGTAGGTTGATCCCGAATTTCCTGAGGAACTGCCACACTGCTTTCCAAAGTGGTTGCACGAGTTTACATTCCCACCAGCAATGGATGAAGGTACTCCTTTCTCCACACCCTCTCCAGCAAAGGCTATCATTGGTGTTTTTCATTTTAGCCATTCTGACAGGTGTGAGGTGGTATCTTAAAGTTGTCTTGATTTGCATTTCCCTGATTGCTAAGGAAGTTGAGCATGACCGTAAGTGTCTTTTGGCCATTTGAACTTCTTCCGTTGAGAATTATCTGTTCAGCTCAGTGCCCCATTTTATAATTGGGTTGATTAGCCTTTTACGGTCTAGTTTCTTGAGTTCTTTATATATTTTGGAGATCAGACCTTTGTCAGTTGCAGGGTTGGTGAAGAGCTTCTCCCAGTAAGTGGGTTGCCTTTTTGTCTTAGTGACAGTGTCCTTTGCTTTACAGAAGCTTCTCAGTCTCAGGAGGTCCCATTTATTCAATGAGGCCCTTAATGTCTGTGCTGCTGGGGTTGTACCTAGGAAGCGATCTCCTGTGCCCATCTGTTGTAGGGTACTTCCCACTTTCTCTTCTATCAGGTTCAGTGTGTTCAGACTGATATTGAGGTCCTTAATCCATTTGGACTTGATTTCTGTGCATGGTGATAGATATGGGTCTATTTTCATTCTTCTGCAGATTGACATCCAGTTTTGCCAGCACAATTTGTTGAAGATGCTCTCTTTTTTCCATTGTATACGTTTAGCTCCTTTATTGAAAATCAGGTGTTAATATGTTTGTGGGTTAAAGTCAGGGTCTTCTATTCGATTCCATTGGTCGACTTCTCTGTTTTTATGCCAATACCAAGCTGTTTTCAATACTGTAGCTCTGTAATAGAGTTTGAAGTCAGGGATGGTAATGCCTCCAGTCAATCCTTTATTGTATAAAATTGTTTTGGCTATCCTGGGTTTTTTGTTTTTCCATATGAAGTTGATTATTGTCTTCTCCAGCTCTGTGAAAAATTTTGATGGGATCTTGATGGGGATTGCATTGAATCTATAGATTGCTTTTGGTAGAATTGCCATTTTTACTATGTTGATCCTACTAATCCAAGAGCAAGGGAGGTCCTTCCATTTTCTGGTGTCCTCTTCAATTTCTTTCTTCAAAGACTTAAAGTTCTTGTCAAACAGATCTTTCACATCCTTGGTCAGAGTTACCCCAAGATATTTTATGCTATTTGTGGCTATCGTGAAAGGTGATGCTTCTCTGATTTCCCTCTCTGCTTCTTTATCCTTAGTGTATAGGAAGGCAACTGATTTTTTGGAGTTGATCTTGTATCCTGCCACATTACTAAAGGTGTTTATCAGCTGTAGGAGTTCTTTGGTAGAGTTTTTGGGGTCGCTTATGTATACTATCATATTATCTGCAAATAACGAAAGTTTAACTTCTTCCTTTCCAATACGAATCCCCTTGATCCCCTTATGTTGTCTTATTGCTATTGCTGAACTTCAAGCACTATATTGAAGAGGTATGGAGAGAGTGGACAGCCTTGTCGTGTTCCTGAATGAATCCCATTTTGAAGTGAGGAACATGGCTTTGCAAGGTTTTTACAGATTTGACAGCTACTATCCAAAAAACAAGTGTTCCCTCAGCTCTGTTGAAATAGGCTCTCCATGTGGATATACTTCCTGTGGATCTGCCTATTGGTCTGTCTTGTGAGCTCCAACAGCTAACCTGAGGGAAGCCATTCTTTAACTGAAGTTAAAGAATTTTAACTTTTCCCAATTGCGTCAAGTTGGCAACCAAGATTAATTAACTTTCACACTTATTAAAATATTATTATTTCCTAGAAAATTCTGTTAAGGTAAGTTTTTCTATTTGTCTTTACATCCATGTTTAATATATTTTGAAAAGTTTCTGCACCCCAATAAGCCTCTCCACCAATGTAGGTGGAGCATGGCCTCGCCAGGTCAGGAGAGTACCATGACCAGTGTTCACAGGCTACATTTGAAGCAGGCTCCTGGTGGAGTTGACTTGGGCTAAGTTCCAGCAGGATGGAGCTTCATGGTCAACTTCCTTTGTCCCACTTATGGAGGCCCCCGTGGCCTCAGGGTAGCTGCTAAGGTATGGGCTCAGAGTGTAGCCTTCTGCTGCAGCTGGGTCTGTCAGGAAGACTCGGGTGCCTTTTTTTGGTGTTAAAAACTTTAAAAGCCATTTTCACCAATTCTTTTATGGGGTTGGGGACCTTCCTCAGCCCTTCTACAGTTTACCGATGTAAGAGAACGCAAGAGTATTAGGAGGAATATTTTAGTCTCAAGTTTTTGGTTGTGGTCCTGAAACCTTAGCATACCCCTAATCTGTAGAAGGCAAAACCAAATCTTAACCTTGTAAACAATTTAGTGTTTTAAATCAATACCAAGGGGTTTACTCTTAAATTACAACATCTGGCAGCCAACAAGATTCATCCCTGCACATGAAGGCAGGGGTGCAGCATCAGAATGTCAGCAAACCAGCACTGCTTTAAATCCTATCTTTTATAAACCTTGTTTTTAGGAAAGGACAGGAATCATCATACAGAAACATATCTTAACCCAAAGTATATTAGAGATGGAATGTCCTTGTTGGGGTTAGTGCATGCGGTTACCATTAGTAAGAGAATTCTGGAAAGAAAAAGGCAGAATCAGTCACCAGCCAGATGCAGAGGAAGCAATGTGAGAATACCTCACTGTTAGAAGGTACCAAGTCACGTGGCAAGCATAGACAAGAAATATGGGTAAGTTTAAGTTGTAAGAGCTAGTTAATAATAAGCCTAAGCTAATAGGTCAAACAGTTTATAATGAATATAAGCTTCTCTATGTTTCTTTAGAATTGAATGGCAACAGGACCAGGTGGGACAGAAATTCCATTTACAGGTGCCACAGAGGGAAACTAAGCAGGCAGGAACAAACAAGGAAAATAGCTTTGGTATGGGTGGAGTGGGCAGGAAGAACTACAGTATAGCAGAACAGGCAGAGAGTATGGATCCATCATGGGAAGAATCCCCTCATGGGCAGACCAAATGCCAAGAAAGCCTGTTGGGCAAAGTGAAGGTGCGCACCTATTGGTGGGCCCTGCCAAAGGTATTCCAATAAGAGAACACAGGAGGAAAAAGAGGAAGCTTGGTATGGGAGGGGGGAAGTATGGGAACCAGGGACCAATGGGAGCAGCTGGCAAGGGGACAGGAACCATGTGGGTCTCCCAGGCTGTCTGTGGAGGGGAGTGAACTGCCATGTGTTGAGCATGAATCCCGGTGTGGCTGGATCAAACATCACGGAAGCAAAGGCAAAGTTAGGGTGAAACTGGGAGAGAAACTGGATGGAAGCATGAAATACAGGCAGACAGAGAAGCAAGGAGCTAGCCCTCAGGCAAAAGCCATGAACAGGGAGAAAGACTAGAGACAGACAGCAGGACGAGAGGGAGCAGGAATGCAACGCTCATGAACCTGGCCAGAGTAGCTCAAACCTACAGTGAAACAACCCTATTTTGGATCAATTTTATAGGGTGTTTGGAGAGCGAACTAGGACCCGGAAGTATCCATTCACAAGCCCTTAGCTGGACACCCAGAGACATGACAGACTTTCCTCCAAGACAGCCTGGGGTCAAAACAATAGGAGGTTTGGGGTAGAATGTCTCCCATATAAGGAATCCCAAGAGGCAAAAACCATCTCTATCCCGGAACAGGCTCATTTCCTGGCACTGCAGGGTCTTGGGGCAGGTAGACTGGAAGGCAGAAGGGTTCCTGGAATCCCTTTAAAGGCTGTTGGCTTGAAATTGGGTCACTTACCGAGCAAGTCAGTCTGGCGGCAGGGAAGGAAGAATGGTTTCCCATGGCAACATGGTTGCAAGAAAACTCAACTCTATTTGGTTTGGGTGCCAAAATGGTAAGGTTTGGATCCCAGTTAATGGGAATCTGCCACTGCCGCCGATGTAATAAGTCAATCAAACTGAATTTAAAAAGCCAGGTTTAATCTGAGCAAAGCACTCCTGGGGGATCCTCGGGAGGCTACGATGGTATCACATGGCAAATATAGCTACCTAGTCTTATGTAGCCTATAGCTGTGATCTTGAGCAGCCCCAAGGAGGAGCTGACTTTTGGCTGGCTTTCTCAGGGGTTGAGGTTGAAGAGGGCAGCTCCAGGAGAGGGGCCACCACTTGGCACACTGAAGATGGGGTTTGAAGAAGGCAGCTCTAGTGACATGATGCCGGGGTGCTGAGCACGGGTTCTGAAATGAGGCTCCAAGCTGGAGATTCTCTACTAACACTGGTCAGCTGTAACTGATTGGGTAAACTGTGTCCAAAATTAGCTTATATGTCTAATTTAGACATACCAGACAGCTAATGATACCCCAATCCTCAAGTGCCTTTACAGATCTGAGAGTATGGCATTTAGCAAAAAAGCTTCTTGTCATAGAGAAACATGCCAGCTCCTGCAGCATCCTGTAGCTCCTCTAAGAAGACAGGTTGCAGCAGAACTTCCACCAGAAAGCTTGCTTTGGATGTGGCAAATCCAGTCACACAGCAATAAAACTGCATCTCACCGCAGCTGCCTAGATCCTTCCTGGACTGGATGACAGAACTCTAGGGGAATTGATCACCCCATCCTGCCAAGAAAGGTAGACTGATCCCTACCCCACAGGAAAATCTGTCAGGCCTCCTGGGTTTAGCAGCTTAAGGCAAGCACTCCTTCTGAGATTTGTGTTTGCCAAAGATCATGGAGAGACTTGGGATTGCTTAGGTAGCTGGAGAACTGTCTCACTTCTGCTTATTTACTTCTCCCTCTCAGATCTATCTGATGGTATTTGATGACTAGGATACTGGTAGCTCATTCTCATTAGTTCATTAGTTAATTTTCTTGCTAAAAGAACAGAGAGGTGTGCCTCTTTCACAGGCTTCATAGTACAGGAGAGACTGGTTTCAGATGTTACTTCAGACGTTCAGAATTTTAACTTTCCTCTTGTTGGTTTCTGAAAATTTTCATACCTTTAAACACATAGCCCTTTGCTATAACACCAAGATGTAAATCTGCTCCAGCTGTTTTCCAGATACCTGCAGGTTCCTGGGGAAAGAGAGCTCTGCTACTATGTCATGAAATCTGGCCTGATAAAAACTACCATCAGTCTCCAGAGTCTATATTGACTTCACCCATTTTCAAGCATGTTTTGCAGGTTCACTTTTCCTGCCTGTGCCAAGCAAACCTACAGAAGGCCCTCCAGATAATGCCAACACCTGCACCATTTCCTGGGACTTCACCACTTCACACCTACCCAGCAGCTTGAACCTGGTTCTCCAAGATGCCCCAATAAAAGTAATATCTTCTCTCCTGTCTCGCTTATTCACCCTTGCCTCTTCTGTACAATCAGGGCACTCTCCATCCTGTTCATCCTGGCAGTTACCACCTTTCCATGGCTAGACCTACTTGTAGGGCCAATGATAACAATCTATTTTTTCCTCCTAGAAACCTACCTTCTCAGCTCTCTCAAGGAATAGATGTCTGAGGCTTCCAGGATGCATTAACTGAATGTTTCTTACCCGTAGTCCCAGCTGAGAATAAATCCACTGACTCTCCCCACATCTTCTCATGCTTGAAGGAAGCAGCCAGACTGGAACCAGTGCCTCTATACCCGAGGAGTCTGGAATGTTTAGGTGGAAGCCCTACCAGCATCCATATATACCCAAAATGTCTGGGATGTTTGGGAAACACACCCTCAGCACCCCAGCATCATCTCCTCTGGAGTTGCCCTCTCCAAACAGCACCTTCAGTGCATCAAGCAATGACCCTTCCCCTGGAGCTGCCTTCTTCAAACTACACTCCTGAGTAAGCCTGACCAAAGTCAGTCCCTCCTTGGGGATGATCAAGACCACACCTATAGGCTACTTAAGACCTGGCAGCCATGTTTGCCATTTGATACCTCTCATACCTCCAAACAGTTACTCAGGAGTGCTTTGCTCGGATTAAACCTGGCTTTATTAATTCAGTTTGATTGTCTTATTACATCAGTGGTGGAGACGGGTTCCCGTTAACCAGAAATTCAAAACTTATCACTGTTCATTTGTTTTATACAAAGCAATATTTTTATTTATCCTTCATGGCACTTTTCATGGTTATTCTATCTTTAAGCACATCCAGTCCACAGGCTACAAATAGCATTATGAGCATGTATTTCAGGTTTCATCATATGTAGCAAAACTCTGCTTTCCTACCTTAAGCTTGATTGAAAGAGACGCAGACAGAATGGTGCCACTCTCTTTGGCGGGGGGGGGGGGCATTGTCTTTTAAACCACCACAATAGATAAGCTCATTTTTTTATATACAATGTCAGATAAGAAGGTACTGAATTTTCATAAAAGTAGCACCTTTCCTTCATATTCACACCTTTCTTTGCCTAGGTGCTCCCAGGGCAAACCTTCTATTGTAAAATGGCACATCAGAGACCTTGGTAGGCCAAGGAGCCATGTGGCGGGTAAGAGGCCTCAGGAGGAGGCAGATAAATATGACATGTAAGCTGAGCTTAAGTGAGGAGTTTATTTAGAGAAGGCGGCAAGGGGGGAGACAGGAAAAGAAATACAGAGAGGAAGAAAAGGCAAGGGGCAGCCTGCCTCTTCAGAAGAGCAGTGAGAGAGGAGATTTGGAGTGGGCAGAGCTTGCCTCTTAAAGAGACCTTTGCACCTGGATAGAGACATAGCAGCCATAGGATCCTGGGCTGGCTAGGGTACTACTGCCTGGATTACTCCTATCAGGTGACCAGGCCCAGCGAAATGCCTGAATCCTAACACTTGCAGCAACATTGACTAGACAGGAATATAAACCTTGATTGGCGCTAGACTTAGTGATAATACTAGCACTTCTGTTTTGAATTTCCACGACTTCTCTTCAGTTCTAAAGTTCAGCATGTTTCAGACTGCCAGTAAGCTTTCTGACAATGCTGCCTGCGGAAAAGTCCAGGAAATGGAATTTCTATCTATAAGGATCACAGGACTTGGTGCTATTCCTTTAGTACTCAATTGTGGAGAAAGCAAGCAAGCTTTGGTATTTGATGTGGCTTTCTTTCTTGATTTTCTTCCTAATCATAGCTCTTAAACTGTTAAGAGGATAAGAAGTTTGCTCATTTCTCCTGGTATTTCATCGGGGTCTTCTGCAGAATAGATAAAAGTCAAGTTCCGCAAAATGTTATAAATAGTTGGATAATCCACTGGTGTAAGTCACAGGACTCAGCAAAGAGCCATGTGTATGATAACATGTAAGAAAGTAAGGAACCCAGGAACAGCCAAGCGGGTGATAGCTGATGTCACCTCTGGTGGGAGAGGCAGATCTCCAGGCTCTTGAGCATCTGCCTGCTACCACTACCCTGTTACACAGCAGAAGCTTTCTGGAGGCACTTGTTTTTAACTTGAGGAAATCATTGGCCATTGGTAGTTGAACTCGATGCTTTGAATCTGAAAAGGAAAGTGACATAGGAAGTGCCAAGCGTTCAGTAACAGACATGGCCCTGGCACATGCACCCTGTGATCACAGTCATGGGTCCCTTATGAAAACAGAAGACAGCTGTCAGTCGGGAAATTCCAACAGCTTTAGGTGTTTTGAGCCTTGAACCAGGGGTGAAGGCCAGATACATTTCACTCTAACTCAATAGGAAAATCCTACTTACTAGCTCAAGATGCTTTGTGTGCTACAGCTAAAAGACACTCAATAGTCTGATCACCATTATACAGGAAGATTTAAAGTGAAGAATATAACATCTAAATCTTCCGCTGTATTATGCGACAAGAAACTCAATTAACATGTCAAAACCTGAAAATGTAAAATGTGTAAGGTTTTACAGGTCCAAACTAGAGAGAAACAAGTCCAAACAAAAAGAGTAACCTTTTTGAAAAGAGAAGAATTTAAATCAGATTTATTCTATTTCTGCTGTTTGTAAGAATAATTATATTTCTAGTTTAGGTGAAAAAAAAAAACCAAAACAACAACAAAATCCAAAGGGTGGAGTGGGGGTGGAGCTTTTGAAATTCCTGTTATTTTTTTTTCTTTTTTTTTATTGAGAAAAGGAAAAAAAAAAAAACAAGTTTCCACCTCCTCCCAGCCTCCCATTTCCCTCCCCCTCCTCCCACCCTTCCCCCCTCCTCCCACCCCCTCACTCTCCAGTCCAATGGGCAGTCAGGGTTCCCTGCCCTGTGGTAAGTCCTAGGTCCTCCCCCCTCCGTCCATATCTAGGAAGGTGAACATCCAAACTGGCTAGGCGCCCGCAAAGCCAGCACATTAAGTAGGACCAAAACCCCGTGCCATTGTCCTTAGCTTCTCATCAGTCCTCATTGTTCGCCATGTTCAGAGAGACCAGTTATATCCCATGCTTTTTCCTTCACAGTCCAGCTGGCCTTGGTGAGCTCCCAATAGATCAGCTCCACTGTCTCAATGGGTGGGTGCACCCCTCGTGGTCCCGACTTCGTTGCTCATGTTCTCCCTCCTTCTGCTCCTCATTGGGACCTTGAGAGCTCAGTCCAGTGCTCCAGTGTGGGTCTATGTCTCTAACGCCATCCATCACCAGATGAAGGTTCTATGATGATATGCAAGATATTCGTCAGTGTTGTTATAGGATAGGGTCATTTCAGGTTCTTTATCCTCAGCTGTCCAAGGAACTAACTGGGGACCTCGGCTTGGGCTCCTGGGAGCCACTCTAGGTTCAAGGCTCTTGCCAACCCTAAGGTGGCTCCCTTATGTCAAACATTTTAATATAAAAACAAAATGACAAAGTTATCTTTGATTACCATTAATGAGGTTTTAATCATAACCAGAAGATAACCCATATACATTTACAACGTATTTATATAACTTCAGTCCAGATTTATTAGTAGCTACCATTTACACATATACTAAAACCATAAAATTTTGCAATTAGGTAGCAATTGATGATAAAGAATACATTTTATACTTCAGTTGTTAATAAACTGTGTAATACTGACAAAAGGCCAAATTATTTTTCAATGCTAGCTATATCAATATTTTTAATTTAATAATTTTAAGGAATTCCTTTCTATGTTGTAAAAATAAGTAGATATAAGCCATCATTGAAATATATTCATACAATACTTTCTACAACATAAATGTTTAAAATAGTCATATTAATTTTAGATTATAATCAAAATATTCTCAATTTGACTAAAGATTCCTATACCATAGGTTATCACTTTAATAATGATTTCAGAAGATAAAAGAACTGTTAACTACAAATAATGATATCACAGTGTTCCATTTTTTTCATAGCAAGGACCAGCTAATATTAACAAAGAAAATTCTCTACTAACTATAGAATTTTCATTTTTATCAATGTTAAATGTGATATGTGTATTTAAAATTAGTGAAGAAACATGGGAACATATTACATTGTGATTAACTCTGTAGCCCATTGTCCTTCTTAAAAAGACAAACTAACAAATCTTGGCATTGGATAACAGCTATACAAATTATCAATATTATATGGTTAGGAATAGTTCTAATCAATGTGATATCATTGCAGTTATACCTCTAGTTATTTCCTGTTAGGTGATTGCACTCATTGATTACAACCCCTCGATATATGGGTAAATGATATTGTGAGATGTGATTGAACTGATTGTTTATTAGTTTTAGTGCAAGAGAAATTGGCATAATGGTTAAGCATTAAAACCAGATATAATATTTGTCCTCACATGCTATCTCAACTAAAGTTATCATTTGTGATGTTTTGAATCTGTGTGTTCCACATAGCTTTATGTATTTATCTTCTCTTGGTAAGACTTCAGCACTGTTTGGGGAGGTTGTGAGTCCTGCCTGGCTGAAGAGAGTTAAACTCAACCCTGTTTCTGACCCCACATTATTTTTTTTTTTTGGTCTGTCTTTCAAGACTTGAGAAGCTACACGCTCCACTATTATTGTTGAATAGAATATTTGTTTAACTATGTAAAGTTGTATTTGTTCACGCTGCATTTATTTAACTAGGTAAAGATGTAACACATTTGTGTCACTTTGCCTGCTTAAGCCACTGGATTGTTCAAATAAAAAGCTTAAATACCAGTAGCTAGGTAGTAAGAGAGGTGAGGCTGGCAGGGAGAGAGAATTAGTAGCAGGAGGAATCTGGACTCCAGACAGAATAAAGGAGAAAGAAAAGGCGTTGCCCAGGGCTAGGCGGCCAGGCAGCCGCCAGTCAGCCAGACACAGAGGAAGCCACAAAGTAGGATATACAGAATAAAAGTAAGGCTTAAATGCTCTACGATAAAACACAAATGAAGAGAAACAGACCAAATTACTTTATAAGAGCTAATGGGACAAGCGTAAGTTAAGAGCGAGCATTCATAACTAATATTAAATTTCTGTGTCATGATTTAGGATGTTGCTGGTTGGTGACCAAAAGAAAACCTGCTACACACTATGTCTTCCCTTAGCAAAATAAACAAATCTCTTGAGACTATGATCCAAAAGAAGTCCATCGAGTTCCTTCTATGAATTATTTTGTTATAACAACAAAAAAGAATAATTAATGCAGGAAATTGGTGCCGCGCACTGGGGATCTTGCTGTGATGTAACAGACCATGTGGTTTCTAGGCTTTCAGAACTGGTTTGTGGGAGGGATGTGGAAGTTTGAAGATGCAGGGTAGAGACGGTCTCACTACCACACCCTCCTCTTAATAGAATGTTCCGATGGGAGTTCAGAAGACCAGAATACTGGCAGGAATTCAAACACTAACCACTTACAGATGGGAGGAGTTAAGCTGGAGGCCGTTTCTGCTGCATCCTGGAGAGGAATGCATCTGCATTACGACTGTGCTCTAAAATTTCAAATGAGGATCCATTCACGAGTAATGAGTGAATTTATCCAGCAAAGTAAACTTCAAGAGAGCCTCGTATCCAAACTGTGAGATGGGTGTTAGCTACTGATTTTAGCCAGATGTTCAGCGGAATGTCGAAGGAGGAAAAAAAAGGTAGAGCAGAGAGTTGTGTAAAAATGTCGTTTTTTAATGAGGAGAAGGATTCGATTGTGAGGAAAATGAGTTGTTAGTCTGGTTCAAGTTCCCTTGGCCTCTGGCACACCAAAAACGCTGTACCCACACTGAAACTCCCCCAAAACATCTCGTCATTGCCCAGAGTCCTGGAGATCCCCACGCCATGGTTCCCCAGTACCAGTCCCTGCGCATGCTCTGGCGAATCACAGATTGAGTGAAGGCTGGAGTGGATCAACAAAAAGCCCTGGATGTGGCTTTGAGTTGCAGCTGATTTGGTCAGTCTGGGCTGCTGGGGTGCCCCCCTCAGGTGAGGGGTGGAGTCAGTCATCAGGCTCCACTACACCTGTGGTGAGGGATGGGACCATCTCTCTTGAGTCTAGTTTTCCTGTGAGCAGTGGGGCCAGCTCTTTTGCTGCAGTGGCCAAGGAGTAGCTGGCTGAAGCTGGGGCCATGCAGAGCTGAGCGGCATGCACTGACATCCATGGCTATGGTGTCCTCCCAGCCCATGTCTGACTCCATGCCCTACAAGCAACCAGGGTCTGTAGTGATGTCCGTGTCTCTCGTTACCATCGAAGGCCATGTGGATGTCCGGGGTCTGAGCTGCCACCTGGGTCCATGTCACATATTTGAGGGCCTAAAGTTGCCACTGGGGTCATGCCAGTCTGTCCTGCATTGCCACCCAGTTCCATGGTGACATCTGGACCCGAGCCACTGCCGAGAGTCATGTTTGGGTCTATGACCCTACAGCAGCCAGGGTCTGGTTGGCCATGGGTCCTTTTATCATCAAGGCCCATGTGGATACTTGTCTGATCAGTCACCTGTGACTATGTTGATGTCCTAGGGTCATGCTGCTGCAGATGGCATACTGATCTTGGTGGTCTGAGCTGCCACTGAGGCCCTGTAACTTCCTGACTTGAGGTGCTGCCAAGAGCCATGTATGGGTCCATGGTCCTGCTGCAGACAGGTCTGTGTGTCCCAGACAAAGAGTGGGTTGTGTCCATCTCTGTGGTTCAATATAACAAATGAGACCACAGGAACCATAAGTGCTGAAATCCAAGGGTAGTGCTGAGCCAGCACCGCCCTATGCTTGCCCTGGAAGAGCTGGGGTTTTGTGTGTGTGTGTTGTTGTTGTCGTTGTCATCATTGTTTTGAAGATTCTATTTTTAAAGATATATTTATTTTGCCAGGTGGTGTTGGCACACACCTTTAATCCCAGCACTCAGGAGACAGAGGCAAGCTGATCTCTATGAGTTTGAGACCAGCCTGGACTACAAGAGCTAATTCCAGGACAGGCTTCAAAGCTACAGAGAAATTTTGTCTTGAAAACAGCAACAACAACAACAACAAAAAGATATATTTATTTTATATATAGGGATGCTCTGTTGGCATGTATCTTCACACACCAGAAGAAGGCATCAGATTACGTAAGACTACAGTTATAGAAGGTTTTGAGCTTCCATGTGGGTGCTAGGAATTGAACTCAGGACCTCTGTGGAAGAGCAGCCAGTGTTCTTAACCATTGAGCCATCTGGCCAGCCCCCTGATATTTAACAGTCCTTCAATTTATGTAAAACACCTTCTCTTTCAGGTACTCTTTTTAATCTTAGCACTAAGTACTTAAGGCCTATTATTATGCATGCTTATTTATATAAATATAATTTAAAAATTGGGGAATGGGGGTTTGTCGCATTATGCTTTATGAAAGTTGGTTCCCTTCTTCTATTCTGTGGATCTGGAGATCAGACTCAGATCATTTGGAAGCTTTGGAAGCAATCACTTTCAGCACTGAACATCCAGTGTTTAAAATATATCTTTTTTCTTTCTTTTAATTTTATATTTTTATTGAATAGGAAATTTCACATAATGCACCCACATCACATTCACTTCCCAGTTCTCACAGGTTCATCCCCTGCTTTCATGACCACCCCTAAAACAAAAGAAGAAAAAAAGAGAAAAAGAAATACCAAATCCAATATATGTTTCCCATATACTTTCAGGAGCATGGTCAAACTCCCAGAGGACAGCCCCTTTAAGAAAATTGGGTCTTTTCCCACCCCCGTGCTCACCCCCATCAGAAACCATCAACTGTTAAGAGCTACACTTGGCATCTTTATTATAATTTTTAAGAATTCTCTTCAATAGCTTCCTGCCTAGCCAATTTCTTTTGGGGGATGGTGGCAAGGGAGTGGGGAGGATGTCACAGGAGCCTTCTATGTTTCTCATTCTCAACTGTGAGCCTGCAGTCATTATGTAACTGCAAAAGAAGTTTTCTTGCCCTTTATAGCCAGAGGCAGCACAGATCTGAACTTCCACTTGGGTTTTTGGTTACAGCATGGGCCATGGACATCAATATGGCTTCCGGTGGCAGCAAAGACCCTGGGTATTCCCTGTGGCTTTTTGTGGTTACGTGGCCCATGGACATCAATACATCCTTTGGAAAATAAAACATTTTAAAAGTATCCTTTGTTCATTCTAACATTATTGTTATTTTACTAAAATATGTTTCTTGTCTGATGAATATTCTTTGGATAAAATTTTGAGAAAAATGTACGTGTGAAATATTCAATTAATCTTTCACAGTAAAGGAAAGAAATACCTTGCCAACAAATGTAAACATTAAGTTGGTTATGCATAGAATATTGTAATTTACATTTGAAACCCTTTACAGACATTTATATTGTAGAGAGGGTAATTCTTAGGCAAACATGATTTTTTTCTTTTTGAGACTAGGTTTTTCTGTGGCTTTGAAGCCTGTCCTGGAACTAGCTTTTGTGGACCAGGCTGGCCTCGAACACACAGAGATCCGCCTGCCTCTGCCTCCCAAGTGCTGGGATTAAAGGTCTGTGCCACCACCGCCTGGCCCAAACATGATTTTTTTTTTTTTTTGCCTTGAATTAGCTTTTAAAATAAAAGTGAAGACACTTAGTATATAGTCTGATATACAGGTTAATTTTGTCCAATGCTTTCTATGATGGTTGGTTTTCTGTCTATTTCCTTTTAATCTTCCTGGAACTAATCAAATGGACTTTTAGGTCCCTGCTTGGCTGTCACTTACACATGTTTGATCTGGAGAAAGTTACTTGAGCTTCACCTGTTTCCTTATGCATACTGCTGGAAGCACACCGAGGATAAATCTATTACTCCATAGAAAAGATCAAAACTTTGCTAGCACATTGTATTGACAAACATTAATATTTACTGGTGGTATTTTAATCACCGTTTTCTTATAGATTGTCATTTCATGAGATCATGATCTGAATGTGTTACCAGACTGGTCAGGAACTCTGGAATTAGCATCTTCCTACATAGCTGGGACTACAGTGTCCCAAAAGAATTTCTAATTTCCAATTCTGCATCACATATTGTAATTTAAAATAAATTTTACTTTAGGTGTAATTTAAAAAAGTCTGAATTATTGCCTCTATATTTTTACTTGTTTCCTAGATTTCAATAGAGAATATGACAGTCAGCTACCATTTCCATCCTGGAGTCTTTTTCTTTTCCATCCAGAGGACATTTGCTTTGACTCTTCCTTGGAAGATTTTTTTCTGGAAATACCAAATATTTCCATTTACCTGGCATTTTTTTCTATTTCCTCAAGTTTACAGGGTGAGGCATTTTATGCAACTGAGAGAGCTGATATATGTTTGACTAAAAATTTAATGGGTTTCTTTCCTGTCTTAAAATTCCAGGCAAAGAAGAAGAGACAAACAATGTTTTCCTTCCTGCTACTGTTTTGGGACTTTGCACTTGTGAATAGTGCAAGAAATACTGGGAACTCGATTCCACTGGAGGAAATTCTCTGCTCCCTTGCAGGTTTCCTTCCCATAAGAAGATGTTCAGCCTTCTTGGGGCTAATCAACAGTGAGGCTGACTCATCTCAGACATGCTTGCTGCAGCAGTGCCCATGCAGCAATGCTCATGCAGCGTTGCCCATGCAGCAATGCTCATGCAGCGTTGCCCATGCAGCAATGCCCATGCAGCAATGTCCATGCAGTATTGCCCCATGCAGCAGTCAGACACTTTTCCTTTTGGTGGGTAAAGGGTAAAAATATCTCAGTCTAGCAAAGGTTTGCCTGGAAACCCCCCATGCTCAAAATTAAGTGCCGATACAGATAGTTCCTATCTGAAACTGCAAAAGCAGAACTAAGGACAGAAAATTATCCACTGTACCCCACCCAGATATGCCCTCCCCCACTTCAAGTCTTACAAAACCTCAGACTCCCTGTCCCACACTACACAGTCCACTTCCTCAGTTATTCTGATGAAAAGAACAGTTCTTCATCTGGAAATGCCTGCCTTTCATCTTTTATTTCCACGTCACCACCATCAAACCTGATCTAACAATGGAGACCACAGACAAAGTCATTTTGTTTGTGCCCCCAACCACTCAGGAAACTCAATGCCCACTTTCTAATCAAACTTTGAATTTTGGAGAAAAGACAAAAATCTTCTTAATTCTTGGGTGAACTTTTTGTTTTAAAATCATAAATACCCAGCCATGGGTTAGTTGTTACAATCTGCACTTCAGTCTAATGGGCAGTGAATTTTGTAGAGACACCCCTTTAAGAGGGGCTTCTTTATGGATATCTATTCTGATTTTTAACATTGTTAAAGATTTCTTTTTCATTTTCCCCACAGTTTAATTTTTTAATATTTATTTGTGTGTGTGTGTGTGTGTGTGTGTGTGCGCGCGTGTGTGTCTTTCTGTCTTTGTCTATGCCACTGTGTGCAGGCCCATGATAGCCAAAAGAGGGCTGACCAGTGTAGGTGAGGGAAACCAAATCCCACTCCTCAGGAGGAACAGGGAGCACTCTTAACCACTAAGCCATCTCTCCAGGACCAGCCATAATTTAGTCTCTGATCCTCTCTTTGGGATATGGGGAATATTATACATGCATGCATAATTACATTACTGCCCCAAACAGGACAACTTTCCTCTCCTTTGTGAGGGTGGAGCCTTAGCTTCCTATGTACTAACTTCAGCATACACTGAACACTGCTGAAGGATGTGATTAAATGCATAATGAATCTCCTTGAAAGAGATGCCAATTACCCAACTTCTTGTTAATGAGACTGAAACAACTCACTAAAATTTGCTTATAAGAGCTCATTAAATAATAGATATCCAGACATGGTAGCTCACATTTATAATCTCAGTACTGGGGAAACTGAGGCAGGGGGTGGTTTGATTGTGAGGAAAACTGAGCTAAAGGAGTAGAAATTATCTCAAATAAAGAAATAGAGTAAAAAAAAAACCCAAACTAGTAAAACAGGTCACATGATTTTAAGGTCTACTTGATAATTATATGAAAATAAAACATATAGTTCTGTAATAGCAGAAGGAAGAGAAGGAGGAAGATGGAGAGAGAGGGAGGGAAGAAGCAGAGAAGGGAGAAGGGAAAGAGGGATGGAGAGGGAGGGAGAGAGAGAGCATAGACTTCAGATATTTTAATTAGTGTGTTCATAGTGGTATTATTCATAAGTGCCAAAAAGCAATAGTCTACTGATAGTTGAATGGGCACACAAGATGCTGTGTTAGACGATTATAGGTTTATGCTTAAATACATGACAGTACACACACACACACACACACACACACACACACACATATATATATATATAATAGTAAGAGTACTCATCTTTTAAAAATGACAAAATTCATGCATCTGTTTATTTAATCTTACAGGGTCTCCTGTAAGCTCTGTTGTTCTTAAGCTCCCTGTGTAGTTGAGGATGACTTTGAACTCTTGATCTTTCTGCCTCCACTTCTCAAGAGTTGGGATTACAGGCATGTGCCATCCTGAAAGGCATAAGGAAGGAAATTCTGACATACACAGCATGGGTGATCCTTGAGGATAATAACTGGTATAACAAAGTCCCCAAAGGGCAAACATCATATGATTTGGCTTATACGAGGAATCAAAGTAGTTGGAATTCAGTACAAATAGGACATTAGTCGCTGAGGCCTGAGACAATAAAGAATAAAGAGTCTTGGTTAAAGGCGATGGAGGTGGGCATTTTCTAGAAACAGATATTGATGGTAATACTATGGAACAGTACACAGAAAGGCACATAATGCCATGGTATGGTATACTTTAAAATGATAGCTTTTTAGGTATTTATATTTTACCATAGTAAATATTTTGTTCAGTTTTTAAAAATTATATATATATATATTATACATATATATTTTAAACTTTTTATTAAAATATTTTTATCATTTTAAATGATGTGTTCATGTGTGTATGTGGTCTGTGCATATGAATGCAGGTGACCACAGAGGCCAGAGACATTGCCACTGAACAGATACACTTACTGGGAATTGAACTCATGCCCTCTGCAAGAGGAACCCATGCTCTTAAACTTCAAGCCATCTCTCCAGTCACCAGTGTGTAAATCTGGAATCTCTCATTGTTTGAAGATAATATCACAGCATTTCTCATAAACAATGAGATATTTTCACTTATTCTTTATGTTCTTATTTTTGAGAAAGACTCTTCCCTGTTCCTTACAATGCTGTATGAAATTAACATTAGAAATGTAATGTGTGAATCTTGTCAGCATTGAGACACTTGCGATTTTGCACCTTCAATTCTGGGCAAGCCAGTCATACTCATTAAGTACTGCAACATTCCAGGTTATTCAGTTTTCAGACAGCTTCTGATGGCTTCCCAGAACTTCTCAAGTAATTACTTTTTGGGTATCAAGGGACTTATAACAACCAAAGAGCATGTTGCTCATTTCAGTCATTGTCTGGGTGCAGCGACGCCCACTCTAAAGGCACTGACACTATTTTGTGAGCCTGGCCTCATGAATGAGATCGCATAATTGCAATAATTAGGAAACTCACCTCGGGATATTATCAAGATGACCCACCCAAACCCAAGTCCATATGGTTGGAAATAGCTAATGAGTCAGTTAATGTGCTATGTCCAGGAGTAATGGGTACTCAATATGGATTGCATGAAGGTATAATTTACCAACAGTCTGACTGATTAAGGGTTTCAAGTGGGCATTGTGCAACTTAAAGAGGGTTGAAAGCATTAGCAGCTTTAACTATTGAAACAAAAAGAGGAGCCAATGGATATTTACAAGTTAATGACACTGTGATGTGAAGAGTGTCTTCCAGGTGCACATTCTAGGATTAAAACTCAACGCAATATAAGATTAAATGAACACGTGGGCTTCGGTCCCCATTCGTTTATACACCGTGAAGAAACATGGGAGATGCTACTGAGTGAGTCTTGTTCAGAAAGAAAAGAGCAAAGGAAATATTAAGTATTTAATCTACCGATTTGGGGTTGAGGTGGGGAAAAAGGAAGTGATATTACAAAGCATTTTAAAAGAAGAAACGAAGACAGCAAGGGAAGTAGCCACACTTAGTGTCCGCAGATACAGAAAGAATACATTTCCTGGATAATTAATACATTTCTTGTTTACTTATGGGTGAGTAAACACTCGGGTGTGGTGGCCTAGATGTGGTGTTCCACTTTTGTAATCAAAGGAATTAAAAGGAGCAGGGCAGAAGGTCCAGCTCAGGGCATAATTGATGACATAGCAAGCAGACCAGCCTATACTGTCTCAAAGCACAGAAACAAACAAACAGAACCCAAGCGGTTTAATGCATTTGTTTCCTTTATAGGACTATGTATTTTATTTTATTCAATTTCAAAAAAAACAAAAATTCATGGAGAACAGATCCAAGGCTTTTTTGCTGGTTAAAGGGCTTTGTGCTGAAAATACTTTAAGGCTCTCCACTGTGCAGGGGCTTTGTTAAGGTTCACATGTTTTGCAGTGGACACTGGAGCTTTTAACTGTAGGTGTCTCCGAATTACTTCATATATTTATTTTATTAAAAAATTCACACAAAATAAAAATGTTGAATTGAATAAAAAGTTACACAATGGGAACTCAGTCTTTCACCACCCACTCTGCTTGCCAGAAGCAGCCACAGTTCATTATGAGCCTTTCACAAACGCCCTGTTTCTACTTACGTAGATAATTTAAGCCTACAAATGTATAAATGTATATACATGTGTTTACATAGGATGTTTATTTGGATGCCTTTTAAGAACATAAACTGTTTATTTTGCACAGTAAAATGTACATTGCATATCAGCCCATAAAATAAAACTGCTACTTTTATAATTAATAGTTGTTTAGTGTTTGTGTTAGCATTAACTCTCAGCTTGAAACAGACTAGAGTCACTGGGAAAAAGGAGCTTCACTTGAGCAATTGTCCTTCTCAGGTTGGTCTATAGATGTATAAATGAGGGATTGCTTTGATTCTTAAAGAATGTAAGAAGGCCCAGTCCACTGTGGGCGCTGTCATTCCCTGGTCAGGCAGTCCTGGGTTATATAACGAAGCTAGGTAAGCATGTTCAAGGCAGACAGTGAACTGCAAGCACCTTTCTTCCAGGATTTCTGCTTCAAGATTCTGTTGGAGTTCCTTCCCTGACTCCCCTCATTGATGGACCTGTACACTGCAAGTGTAAGCGTAAATAAACCCTTGACAACCAGATAAAGGTAAAGGAGGTTGCAACTTTACATCCAAAGACTTTCTTATATTGATGATCTTGGGTTGCTGTGTGATAGCAAACCTAAATATTTTTCTTGTATGAATGCTTAACTAAAATCATTTAGTATTCAGTTACATATATATGTATATATATGTATAATTTTAAGGTCATTATAGTCACAAATTCAAAGAAGATTTAACCTCTAATCAATTTGAACGAGTTTGTATGCTAGGAAATTCATTTAAAGAGACATTGTAAATATCATATTAAAAGTACTATTATAGGTGACGGGCATGGTATTTCACACCTACAGTTTTAGTACTGGGGAGGTTAAGGCAGGAGGGTTATGAGTTTAAGGCAAGTCTGGGCTGTTATAGTAAAGCCCTGTCGCAAACAAAGAAACAAAAAACCAAAACAGGTTGTCCTAGTGATGAGAATAGAAGCCAAAGTTTGATGATACAGGAATTTTCCAGAGAGAGAAAAATAACATCCAGAGATTCATGGAGATCAATTGGATGAAATGGTTGTAAACTGCAGGGTGACGAGGTTCTGGAGATAGGGAAGCATTCCAAGCTTGTTGCACAAAACCTCCAGAATAGAGGGCTTGCCTTTCACAACCTCATGATAGCAAGTGTGTCTGGAGCACAAGGAGAGAGTGGAATGGTTCAGCATAGAATTTAGAATCCCTTGTCTGAAAGGCTATTTAAAGCATAAAACGTTAAATGTGCACTTTCAGCCTCAACTCTGCCCGAGACACTAACCAAAAAAATAAAATAAAAGATCTACAAATAAAATCATCACTAATTTGAAAGCTAAGTGGAGAAAATTTTCAAAGTGCCACACTCTCATGTTTCTGGCTTCTTTAGATGAACACACAATGATAAGCAATAAAAGCAAAGAGACCTATTTCTGGTCAGATAGAAAAGAATTAACACTGTCAGACTTGTGAAGAGAGCTCAGTTTTGGGCAGCACAGGCTCACTATTGCAAAATTAGTATTGACCTTTGGAGGAGAATGGTGCTTACAATGATACAAAAAAAGCTATCAAAACGTGGGAGCTCACTGAAGCAGTATAGTCCTGCACATGAATGCGTACAGGTATGACAGTACCAAGATGAAGAAACAGAAAGGCAGCTCAAGATAAAGAAGGGTTCAGGCTGGATTGTCGTCACTAGAGATGGGTGCACTCTTATAAACAGCTTGAAGATTCAGTGACAAATGCTTTCAATGTAAATAAAGGTAGAAAGGCCAGGCTTAGAGAGCAAGATAACCAAAAAGACTAACAGAAGATTTGTGGGGCATTGTGCCACTCGGTGAGAATTAAATTAAAATACCTGGTCCATTGAAACCTCGATTGGTAGTGTGGCTTTCAGTTCAATAGATTTGTAATTCTTGGGGGGCGAGATGTCTCAGGAGGTTAAGGATGCTTGCAACCAAGCCCAATGACCTGAGCTCAACCCCTGAGACACACATGGTGGAGGGAGACAACCAACTCACACAAGTTGTCCTCTGACCTCCATACGTACTCTGTGGCATGTGCCTAACCCCTCCACACACACACAGAGTAAACAAACAAACAAACAAATGTAAATGTAGATGCCTAACATTCAGCGTTAGTCCATTGAGAAGAGACTACCTGTGACAGCTATTCTTGGTTGCCAACTTGACTACATCTGGAATTAGTTAAAACCGTAAAACAGATGCCATCTCTGTAAGGGATTTCTGCTTAATTTGAAGTGGAAGATTTATTTTTAATCCAGATCTAGTTTGGGTCATACTGTCTGTTGGAAATCTATGTGGAAGGACATGGGAGAAGGAAACCTCTCTCTTTGCCTGCTTCCTCTCACCCTCACCGGCGGTCAGTTCCTTCACTGGCATTAGTGCCTACTTCTTCAGTATTCCGGCGTATTCTTTTTTTTTAAAATTTATTTATTTATTGAGGATTTCTGCTATTCCAGCGTATTCTGAGGACCAGCTGAGACATCCATCCCCGCACTTTCTTAGAATTTCTGCTCATATTCAGTCATTGTTAGATTAGCTAGACCATAGCTTCTAAGTCATTCTAATAAATCTCCCTTATATATGCATTGGGTATACATATATGTATATATACATATATATATATTTATATACATATATATGGAGAAAGGATAGGGAGGGAGGGGAGAGGGAGGAGGGGAGAGAGGGGAGATGGGGAGGGAGAGAGAGATTCATCTATAAACTCTGTTACTTCAGAGAACCCTAATGCAAATTGTTGGTAGCACAAGTGCTGCTAGAACAACAGAAGTATAAGGATGATTCTGTTAAGTATCTGGAATAGGCTTTCTAATTTGCCAACACCTACAGTTACTGAAGCCTTTCTAGTTACCAAAGCCTCTCCTGGGAGCTTGGAGAGCACTAAAAACCCATGGAGAGAACTATTTTACAAACTTAAGGAGATGAATTCATTTGATTATCCTGATTCACCAACTGTGGGCAGCAACAGATTTTTTTTTGACTCTGTATATAAAACTTTTTGACAGTTTGTGGAAAAGTAAGGAAAATGATGATGCTGGATGGTTGTCCTTAGCATCTCTGGATAAACCGACCAAGAATAGGGATGAGTTCTGTGATAAAATTAACCAACTTGTAGCATCTCAGAGTACAATGAAGGATAATAATTAACCCAGTGATAAAAATGACCAGCTCCAGATGTGCAGAGACAGTCTAAATGTTTCCAAGTGTGCCCTGGAATCTTCTTTCCTGCAGCCACAGAACACAAGTTGCAGAAAACCAAAGCCTTGATTATACGGTTGGCTGAATTACAGTGAAAATTCAAGTTCCCGATTTGGAGGTTGTCTTAAGTTAAGGGAACTAAACTAATTGGTTTAAAATAAAATAAAGTAAAATAAAATAAACAGGATCCAGTAACATGGGATGGGAATGTGTGAGAGGAAGCTATTGAAGCTGAGAACTTTGAACTCTCAGATTCTCAAAGGTTTATATCACCTGAGGAAGTAGTTTCCTCGCCCACAGTCCCATTCCCTTGAAATACTACCTTTTGACCTCTGAAAACTTAATTGTCTCCCTTGTCTCACTGTACAACTGAGAAAGATATACTTAGAAGTCAGCAGAATTCTCATGTTGGTTCCCTGACCTGTGGAGAGAGGGCTATCATGGTTGTAATGGCTGAATGGAAGCCTCTAGAGTTGCCTCTGCCAAGGAACATGGTGAACCAACAATAATATCACATCCCTGGAAGAATTACAGAAATTGGCACCACACCACCATCAAGGACTAAAAAGATGTGGGGGTGGGGTTCCCACCACATCTCCCTTTAATATTAGTCTCTGGCCAGTGCAGAAGACAGATAGATCATGGACAATGCCAGTTGACTACTAAAAACTCGGTCGGATAGTGACTCAGATTGCAGCTTCCATACCAGATGTGATATCCTTCCTTGAGCAGATTAATGCATCTCCTGGTACATGGTATAAAGCTGTTGATCTAGAAGACGCCTTTTTCTCAGCACCTGTCCATAAGGACCACCAGAAGCAATTTGTTTTTGGTTGGCAAGGCCAACAGTATACCTTTACTGTTTTGCCTCAAGGATATATTAACACTCCTGCCCTGTGTCATGATTGAGATGAGATCTTGATCATCTGTTTCTTCCATGATGTATTACATCAGTGAGAGCAGGTGGTAGCAACCACTTTGAACTCATTGGTAACCCATATGAACAATAGAGAATTGGAAATAAATCCAACTAACATTCAAAGGCCTTCTAAAAGGGAAATTTTTAGGAGTTCAGTAGTGTGGGGGCATGCAGAAATATTTCTTCGAAGGTGAAGAATTATTGTACCTGGCCCGTCCCACCACCAAGAAAAAAGCATAGCATTTAGAGGGCCAATTTGGATTCTGATATCAGCTCATTCCTCACTTAGGTGTGTTGTTCTGGCCCATATACCAAGTGATTTGGAAAGCTTATAGGTCTTTGTGGGGCCTGGAACAGGAGCAGGCTCAGGCTGCTGTGCAGACTGCTCTACCACTTGGACCATATGATCCAGATAGACTAATGATACTTGAGGAACCAGTGGCAGATAGAGATGCTGTTTGGAAGCTTTTACAGGTCCCTGTTTGTGAATCACAGAAGAGACCTTTGGGATTTTGAAGCAAAGCTCTACCATCTGTAGACACTATTTTCTCTTTCAATGACAGCTCTTAGTCTGCTATGGGACCTTAGTGGAAACTGAATATTTTACAATGAGTCACCAAGTTTACCAGGAGACATGAGCTGCATATTATCTGACCCACCAAGTCATAAAATAGGATGCTCACAACAGCAATCTATTATCAAGTGGAAACAGCATACATGTGATAGGATCTGAGCAGGTCCTGAAGAAATAAGCTGGAATGTTTTAGCTGAATGTCTATCAAGGTTGGTTCAGCTTGCCAAAAACAAACTGCCAGTTGGGTGAGACATACACACACACACACGCAAGAGCACACGTGTTAAAAAATGTTCTGGAGACACATAGGATATATTGCCTGACTGTAGAACACAGGCTCCAGAGGACTAGACTTTCCAATAAGACCTTTCATTTGGGACCTTTTGGCCCTATGTCTCTGGTTCTTGTCATTGAATTTACAAGATAACAAAATATTCATCAGTTTGTCACAGCCCTTGTGATTCCAACACAGGTAATCATTCCACATATTCAGTTAGAGTCCTACAAAAGTATGTAAGCAAAGCAAATGTGACTCTCTGGAAGATTTTCACATACCAAATGTTTTTAGACTTCTTTTTTTCAGTGTCCTTTTCTCTTCTTTATTTCATGATGGAGATGTACAAAGTGAAAACTTCTCATGATACAGTCTCTTCTGGGACTATAAAAGAAAACCTTTCAAATGCTGAGCTTATTAGAATATCTGTTATCTACTAGCAAGGGTGCCCATTGGCATATATGAGGGTAAGATTAGTATACTGTATAGTTTATGTTTATTATGGAAGTCAATAAGATAAGCATAAATTATAAATAATTCTAATATGATATAGTATATACAATGTAATATAGTCTTCATAGTATATAAAATTTATATAACAATATATATTTTATATATTTAACTAATTAAAGCTGCTATGACTCCAGATCTACAATAACTCTTCCTTCTAATATGCAAGCTTAGGAAGTCAACAGGTCTCCATATTATGTGGAGTTCATGAATGAAGCTTTTGTATTGTCATATGGAGCATTTTGGAAGAATGAGTGTAACTGTTTCCTTTACAGAATGTATTAACTACTAGGGAGTGCATGGCCATTTAGTAACCTCATTTTTATTATAGCCTGATATCAAAAGGAAGTCTTTTTGTTGTCTACTGAAGAAATATGAATGTACATTGATGGAGGAAATGATGATCTGTCTATTTGTTACTCTCATTGGTTAATAAGGAAACTGCCTTGGATTTTTGATAGGGCAGGATTTAGATAGGTGGAGTAGACAGAACAGAATGCTGGGAAGAAGGGAAATGAGGTCAGAGATGCAATGGAGCCAGCTGCCAGGTCAGAATGCTGAATCTTTCCTGGTAAGGCACCACATCGTGGTGCTACACAGATTATTAGAAATGGGTTAAGCAAGATATGAGAGTTAGCTAGGAAGAGTCTAGATATAATGGACTAGGGAGTGTTTATATGAATACAGTTTGTGTGTTGTTATTTTGGGGCAAAAGCTTGCCAGTGGCCAGGAGCTGGGTGGCTGGAAGCCTCCTGCTGCTCCTTCTACAGTACATGTTTTAGGGGTTTCTTTTTAAGCAAAATGATAGCTATATAATTTTTATTTTGGAAAAATGATAAATTAAACAGCTACACTTTTTCATACAGACTAGAGGTTTTTTAGTCTACTAAAAATTTCCTGCTTTAATGTTTGAGTCTTTCCATTCCATCATGCTACAGTATTGAAGGTACTATTCTAGGATGTTCAGCAATTCACAGCATGAGGAAAGTCTCATGGGAGCCCATTGAGAACTCAGGGCATGGTATAAAGATTGAATGTCTTTCCACCTGACCCATAATCACATGCAAGTTTCCACAGATATTCAAATTAAATCAATATGGAGAAAAACATCAAGAATGGATAACAAGAAAGGCTTCTATAGAGGAAAGGAGCAGTTATGTTTGATGTACTAGCCTTATATGAGTTCAACCAGTGGAGTCTCTTAATCAACAGGAGACTAGTTTCTACTTGTTTTCAAAGTATGATTTTATTTGGATCATATCATTATAGTGTCATTGAGGTAAATGATAGGAAGGGTTTGTGGCTTTGCTAGCCATGTGTGGAAGTAGAATCTAGAATCTATAGAGTCAAAGAAAATAGTAAATTACAAAGTCAGTCAACTACATAAATTAAAATTACTTTTTTGTACACTTGAGTCAATGCATATAAATTTGATCCCAGTACAGATAGAAATATTGACATAAATTCATTACAAGTGTTTCAGACTAGAAAAACAATACTGAATCCATCTATAAGATTTGTAGAACAATAACAATGAGACATGGCAGAGACCACAAAGAAGAAAACAGGAACAGTGATACAACAAAGCAGAGAGAAAGTCTCCTTCTGAACACCAATGTCCTTGAATTTGTGTGATCCTGTAATGGGCAATTAAATGTTCTTAAATAGCGGCTTTACAGACTGTGACTGACTGTGCCCTCTCCATCTATCTGGTAGAGAAGAAATGTGGCATACAAGGTTTTCATGT
This sequence comes from Microtus ochrogaster, assembly GCF_000317375.1. Taxonomy (NCBI): domain Eukaryota; kingdom Metazoa; phylum Chordata; class Mammalia; order Rodentia; family Cricetidae; genus Microtus; species Microtus ochrogaster. The sequence continues at coordinate 2,635,092 of NW_004949120.1, forward strand.
CAAGTACTCCCTAGCAAGAAAGACAGTGATTATCTGTTATAATTAAGCAGGGCTCAAACAACCCCAGAATCTCAGCCTTTAATCTGAATGAAATACGTCTGAATACACTGCATTTGGACTGGACAGCCACTTTTAGGACCTAGAGCAAGAGAAACTTTTTACCTTGGAGCTTCTATTGATCCTGATTGAGTGCTTTGTGCTTCAAGGCTCCCAGAAAGAGGTGACACTTAGGAGAGACAAGAAGTCACATCATTTTCTAGTTCCTATTTTCTGTGGCCTCACATCATGAACTGGAATACAAAGGAGAGAGGCAGTTTCTACTGCAGTGTAATCTGATAGAATAGTTCCTGTGCATTTTGTATTCTTGGCACTTATACTAAAATACTTAACAGTTTCAACTCTCCAGAAAATACTTGTAAAAAAATATGAAAGGTGAAAAATCTAATTGTAGTTCTGTCATCCAATAATACCTTTAAAGTTAGGTTTTTTTGTTTTTGTTTTTGTATCTCTATTATAAAGTCTTTGAAAACAATTTAGTAGAAACTGGTTAACTATTCTATCTTACTATTACAAAGTAAATAAAAGAGAAAAGTGACAGACAGATCTCTAGGCATGAAGACTATTGCAAAGAGGAGGACACTTGTTCATCCCAGCCACCCGGCTAGCTTAACCCTGAAATAACCACATAAAAACTATATTAATTAAATCACTGCTTGGATCATTAGCTCTAGCTTCTTATTGGTTAATTCTTACATCTTAATTTAACCCATTTCAATTTATCTGTGTATCACCAGATAAATACCGCTGGCAGTGGCTTACCGGGTAAAATTCCCAGCGGATATCTCTGGTGGATCCATGGCATCTCTCTGACTCTGCCTTCTTCCTCCCAGCATTCCATTTAATTTTTCCCACATACCTAAGTTCTACCCTATCGACAGGCCCAAAGCATTTTCTTTATTAACCAATGAAATCAACACACAAACAGAAGGAACTCCTACACCATTTTCCCAATTCTCTTTAAACAAAAAGGAAGGATTTAACTTAGTAAAATTACATACAACAAAACAGTTATCAAGCAAGAATTGTGGTTACAATATTTATATCAACTTTATCTTTTATCATGACTAAGGAAAATTATAACTGTAAATTCTTCAACTCCATCAAAACTCTAGAAGGATATAATATTACCTAAGTTAATAGGAAGTACATTGTAAGCAACTTCCAAAACTCTAGAATTGACAGAGACATCTTGCTGCCTGGACAGTCACCCAAAGTTCTTCTGTACCATTGAGACATCCATCTCCAACCTACAGGCCCACGGTATCCAGCAAACTTTTCCATGAAGTAGGAAGTTTCAAAGACAGTTTAGTCACTTTCTTCAGTATCCTGCAGAATTTCTCACAGACTCTTTCATGAATCAGAAACCCCAAAGAATAATCTCACCTTTAGGCAAGTTCAGCAGTCATTTCTCTGCATATCCAGTGAAGCAGTCCAAGCAAGAGCAGTTTCTTGCCCAAATGGCTAAACAACTCCATCAGGAGCCTCTTTGATGCCCATCATCCTTGTGAAGTAGCTTGGTGCTGCCAGGAGTAGGTGTGTCTCACCATCATGAAAAGTCCTAAGCTATTAAAACATTTCAAATGCCATGTTCTAAAGGTCTCTGAAAGATTTGAAGAATACCTAACTGAAATATATCTCTATACATCTACAAAATCTAACTAGCATGACTGTAAACTTGACTATTATAGAGGATTATCTATTAACATATATTTCTTAATTATAATTATAATTTTAAATGAACTACACAATCACAATACCTTAATCAAGAGCAGAAATATACATATAAAAATGACCTTAAATTTGTATCAATAATCCAAGCCATACCAATGCAAATTATTGATATCTATATCATTACCCCCTTTAAATGTAAAAGAACATTTATAAACAATATTTGGGAATATGGGCATAGTTTTGTCCATACTGCTTCCTGTTGTTTGGGGGCTCTATCAATCAGGTCAATCAGGTGTATCCTGCTTGCTAGGTTCATCTTAGTCAGCAATTTGGCAAAGTAATTTTTTGAGAGTGTTAATGGTGACCTTTTAGGGGTATGTGGTCTATCAAACCATATTTGTCTGGAAGTGTTTCACAGGTTCTCATCTTCTGTGGAAACCAAAGAAAAACCTCTTTTCCAAAGCACCATATCCTTAGACCGAAATTCTAAAGTGAAGAGACCTTTACAATATACATGCTGATTTAGCTTAGCAGTACATACAATGAAATGTCTCTCTGTACTTAGCTCCTCCACAGTCAAAAAATTGAAAGGAAACCCAATATACATAATTTAGACTCTCTGTGAACTTTTTATTTTTACATGGCTTGTATTTATTTACTCCTTTTAATCTGTGACTATCTGTACTCTGTCTCTTTAAAGACTTTACCGTTTTTAAGCATTAACTTTATTTTATGACTCTCTATACTCCTTCTCTATTCTCTCCCAAGCCTACATACATTTATTCAATACTGTGATCCATTTAGAGGTCGTTTATGTCTAAATCTATCCTATTGTGTTATTTGTAATTCTTTAATGTCCAAGAGCACTTTTGCTTAGTGCTTTTAAAATGCTAAGCACTTAAGAATCTAAGCTGCAACATTAGTAGCTCAAATAAGATACCCTTGCTTGCCCCCACCTAGTCCAGCATGGCTGAGCGCTTGCACCTCTGAGAGCCAAGCACATCACCCCACTTTCAGGCATGCAGCAGATCCAAGTTGCCATCAAGCAAGTCACAGCACACTGCTAAGCCAGATGTCACACGCACTTACCAGAAAGCCAGCATTTTAAAACGTCCACTTTTTTACTGCTGTAGCTGAGTCAGGAAAATCTCTCTTAAAGGAGCCGTAGCATGCCACCAACAAACAGCAAGAAACTGCTTTAAACTCTGTATTTTTGTGTCTAAAATTTTTTTCAAGCTTTCTCAGGTTTTATGTGGATATAGCTCACGATGTTGGAGCACCAACTGTTGCAAGGAGGTGGCCACTTGTTCATCTCAGCCACCCAGCTAGCTTAGCTCCAAAATAACCATACAAAAACTGTATTAATTAAATCACTGCTTGGATCATTAGCTCTAGTTTCTTATTGGTTAATTCTTACATCTTAATTTAACGCATTTTTATTAATCAGTGTATTGCCACGTGGCAGCGGTTTACTGGGTAAAATTCCCAGCACCTATCTCTGGAAGATTCACGGCATCTCTCTGACTCTGCCTTCTTTCTTCCAGCATTCCGTTTAATTTTTCCCACCTACCTAAGTTCTGCCCTATCAATGGGCCCAAAGCAGTTTCTTTATTAACCAATAAAAGCAATACAAAGACAGAAGAACCTCCTATACCAGAAGACATCAGCATAATTTGTGTCTCATATTTTTTAAATTTTTTTTAAAAAAAAACCCTTTTTTCATTATTCATACCAATCCAAGTTCCCATTCCCCCCCACTCCTCCCATTCCCTACAGTTACTACCTCCCCACCCCACCCACCATCGACTCCACAAAGAGGGTAAGGCACACTGCAAGGTACAAGGCCCTCCTTACTATATCTAGGCTTAGTAAGGTATCCATCCAAAAGTATCCATCCAAAAAGAATAGGTTTCCAAAAAGCCAGTACAAGCAGTAGGGATAACTCCTGGTGGCACCCCTCAGTCTGCCCCAGCCATGCAACAGTCAACCACATTCAGAGGAGCTACTTTGTACTATGCTTTTCTGTGCCTGTCTGGCTGAAGTTGGTGATCTCCCATTAGCTCAGGTAGACTGTTTGAGTGGGTGTACCTATTATGGTCTTGACCTTTTTATGTTCTCACCTCTCACTCTTCAACTGGACTTTGGGGGCTCAGTCCAGTTCTCTGATGCAGGTCTTTGTCTCTGTTTCCATTAGTTGCTGAAAGAAGGTTCAATGGTGATATTTAAAATATTCAACAGTATGACTACAGGACAAGGCTAGTCCAGGCACCCTCTTCTCTATTGCTTAGCGTCTTAGCTGGGGTCATCCTATGGATTTCTGGAAATTTCTCTGGAACCAGTTTTCTTGCTAACCCCATAATGGCTCCCTCAATCAAAATATCTCTTTCCTTGCTCTCATCTCTGTCCTTCCTCCATCTCAACTACCTCTTTCCCTCAAGTTCTCCTCCCCCTCTCTTTCTTCCCTCCTCTTCCACCTTCTGTTCTCTCCTCAGCCCCCTGCTTCCAATTGTGTCAGGTGATCTTGTCTGTTTCGACTTTCTAGGTGAACCTATATATGTTTTTCTACGGATTCACCTTGTTACTTAGTTTCTCTAGGATCATGAACTATATACTCAATATCCTTTGTTTATAGCTAGTATCCATTTATCAGTGAGTACATACCATATTCATCTTTTTGGGTCTGGGTTAACTCACTCAGGAAGTTGCTTCTAGTTCCACCAATTTTCATGCAAATTTCAGGATGCCATTGTTTTTTATAGCTGAGTAGTACTCTAATGTGTAAATGTGCCACATTTTTTTATCTATTCTTTGTTTGAGGGGAATATAGGTTGTTTACAGTTTCTGGCTATTATAAATAATGCTGCTATGAGCATAGTTGAACAAATGTACTTGTAGTATGATTGAACATCCTTTGGGTATATGCCCAAAAGTGGTATTGCTGGATCCTGAGATAGGTTGACTCTCAGTTTTCTGAGAAATCACCATACTGATTTTCAAAGTCATTGTTTGCATTCCCACCATCAATAAATATGTGTTCCCCTTACTCCACATCCTCTTCATCATAAGCTGTCATTGGTGGTTTTTGGTCTTAGTCATTCTGATTGGTGTAAGACAGTATCTCAGAGTTGTTTTGATTTTCATTTTCCTGATGGCTAAGGATGTTGAATATTTCCTTAAGTGTCTTGCAGCCTTTTGAGATTCTTCTGTTGAGAACTCTCTGCTCAGTTCTGTACCCCACTTTTTAATTGAGTTATTTGGAATTTTGATATCTAATTTCTTGAGTTCTTTATATATTTTGGAGATCTGACCTCTGTCTGATATAGGGTTGGTAAAGATCTTTTCCCATTCAGTAGGCTGCCTTTTTGTCTTATTGACTGTGTTCTTTGCTTTCGAAGCTTCTAAGCTTTAGGAGGTCCCATTTATTTAGTATTACTCTCAGTGTCTGTGTTCCTGGTAAAATATCTAGGAAGCATTCTCCTGTACCCATGCATTGAAAGCTACTTCCCATTTTCTCTTCTATCAGGTTCAGTGTAATCACATTGAAGTCTTTAATCCATTTGGACTTGACTTCAGTGCATGAGGATAGTTATGGATCTATTTTCATTTTTCTACTTGTTGACATCCAGTTATTCCAGCACCAATTGTTGAAGATGCTTTCCTTTTTTCTTTGCATAATTTTAACTTCTTTGTCAAAATTCAGGTGTTCATAGGTATGTGAATATCTGGGTCTTCAATTCAATTCCATTGGTCAAACTCTCTATTTTTATGCCAATACTAAGCTGTTTTCATTACTTTAGCTGTGTAATAGAGCTTAATGTCAGGAACGGTGATGCCTCTTAAAGTCCCTTTATTGTACAGGATTATTTTGGCTATCCTGGGTATTATGTTTTTCCATATAAAGTTGATTATTGTTCTTTCAAGGTCTGTGAAGAATTTTACTGGTGATTGCATTGACTCCATAGATAGCTTCTGGTAGGATTGCCATTTTTATTTTGTTGATTCTTAACTATCTAAGAACATAGGAGATCTTTCCATTTTCTGGTATCTTCTTCAATTTCTTTCTTCAAAGACTTAAAGTTCTTGTCAAATAGGTCTTTCACTTCTTTGGTTAGTGTTATCACAAGATATTTTGTGTTATATGTGGCTATTGGGAAAGGTTCTCTTTTTCTGATTTCTAACTCAGCTTCCTTATCATTTGTATATATAGAAGGGCTATTGATTTTTTTTGAGTTGATCTTGTATCCTGCCACATTACTGAAGGTATTTATCAGCTATAGGAGTTCCCTAAAAGAGATTTTGAGGTCACTTATTTATACTATCATATCATCTGCAAATAATGAAAGTCTGAATTCTTCCTTTCCAATTTGAATCCTCTTGATCTCCTTTTATTGTCTTATTGCTATAGCCAGAACTGCAAGAACCATGTTGAATAGAGATGGTGTGAGTGGACAGCCTTCTCTTGTTTCTGATTTTAGTGGAATCACTGTGAGTTTCTCTCCAAATTCTCAGCCAATTTGATGTTGTCTGTTAGCTTGCCGTATGTTGTACTATGTTTAGATATATTCCTTGTATCCCTGATCTCTCCAAGATTATGAAGGGGTGTTGGATTTTGTTGAACTCTTTTTCAGCATCTAATGAGATCATCATATGTTTTTTTTCTTCTAGTTTATTTATATGGTGGATTACATTGATAGATCTTCGTATGTTGAACCATCCCCGCATCTCTGAGATAAAGCTGACTTAATATCATGTTGGATGATTATTTTGATGTGTTCTTGGATTAAGTTTACCAGTATTTTATTGAGTATTTTTACATCTATGTTCATGAGTAAGATTGGTCTGTAATTCTCTTCCTTGGTTGAGTCTTTTGTGGTTTCAGTATTAGGGTAACTGTAGCCTCATAAAAAGAGTTTGGCAATATTCCTTCTGTTTCTCTTATGGGGAACACTTTGAGGAGTATAGGTATTAGATCTTCTTGGAAGTCCTGATAGCATTCTAGCATTCTACACTAAAATCATCTGGGTTATTTTTTTTTCTTTTTGGTTCGGAAGATTTTCATGACAGCTTCTATTTCCTTGTAATTATAGGTCTATTTAAATTGTTCACCTGGTCTTGGTTTAATATTGTATATAATATCTGTCCAGCAAATTGTCCATTTCTTTCACATTTTCCAAATTTTTGGATACAGGTTTTTGTAGTATGACCTAATGATTGTTTTGATTTCCTTAGTGTCTGTTGTTATGTTCTACTTTTCATTTTTGATTTTGTTAAATTTCTGGTTTTGGATGTTCTCTCTCTCTTTTGATTTGTTTGTATAAGGGTTTGTCTATCTTGTTGATTTTCTCAAAGAACCAGCTCTTTTTTTCATTGATTCTTTGTATTGTTTTCTTTGTTTCTATTTTATTGGTTTCAGTCCTCAATTTGATTATTTCATGTTTTCTACTTCTCCTGGGTAAGTCTGCTTCTTTTTTTCTAGAGCTTTCAGATGTGCTGTTAAATCACTAGTGTGAGATTCCTTCACTTTCTTTATGTAGGAACTTAGCACTGTGAACTTTCCTCTTAGCACTGCTTTCATAGTGTCCCATAAGTTGGATATGTTATGCCTTCATTTTTGTTAAATTCTAGGAAGTCTTTAATTTCTTTCTTTGTTTCATACTTGACCTAGGGATGGTTCAGTAGTTGACTGTTCAATTTCCACGAGTTTGTAGGCTTTCTAAGAGTAGTGTTGTTGTTAAATTCTAAATTTAAACCATGGTGATCTGATAAGATACATGGGGTTACTCCAATTTTTTTATATCTGTTGAGTTTTGATTTGTTACCAAATATGTGGTCAATTTTAGAGAAGGTTCCATGAGGTGCTGAGAAAAAGATATATTCTTTTGTGTTTGAGTGAAATGTTTTATAGATGTCTGTTAAGTCAATTTGAGTCATGACATCTGTTATTTCTCTTCTCTGTTAAGTTTCTGTCTGATTGACCTGTCCATTGGCAAAGGTGGAGTGTTGAAGTCTCCTACTATTAGTGTGTGGGGTTTGATGTGTGGTCTAAGCTTTTATAATGCTTCTTTTACATATTTGGGAGCTCTTGCATTAGGGGCATAGCTGTTCAGGATTAAGACTTCATCTTGATGGATTATTCCTGTTATGAGTATAAAGTGTCATTCTCCATCTCTTGTGATTGACTTTAGTTTGAAGTCTATTTTGTTAGATATTAGGATAGCTACACCTGCTTGTTTCTTAGGTCCATTTGATTGGAAAAATTTTTCCCAACCTTTTTCTCTGAGGTAATGTTTGTCTTTGAGGTTGAGGTGTGTTTCTTGTATACAGAAGAAGGATGCTTCCTGTTTTTGTATCTATTCTGTTAGCCTGTATCTTTTTATAGGTAAATTAAGTCCATTGATATTAAAAAATATTAATGACCAGTAGTTGTTAATTCCTGTTATTTTTCAGCGGGAGTGTTTGTGTCTTTCCCTTCTTTGGGATTTGCTTGTGGGAGGTTATCTGTTGCCTGTGTTTTAATGGGTGCAGTTAGCTTCCTTGGGTTGGGGTTTTCCTTCTAGTACTTTCTTTAGGGCTGGGTTTGTGGATACATATTGTTTAGATCTGGTTTTTTAATGGAATATATTGTTTTCTCCATCAATGATGATTAAAAGCTTTACTGGATATAGTATTCTGAGCTTGCATCCATGGTCTCTTAGTGTATCCAGCACATCTACCAAGGACCTTCTGGCTTTCATGGCTTCTGTTGAGAACTCGGGTGTCTGATAGGTCTACCTTTATATGTTACTTGACCTTTTTCCTTTGCAGCTCTTAATATTCTTTCTTTATCCTGTATGTTTTGTGTTTAAATTATTATATGGCAAGGGAACTTTTTTATCCAGTCTATTTAGTGTTCTGTAACTTCTTGTACCTTCATATGAGTATCATTTTCTAGGTTGGAAAAGTTTTCTTCTATGATTTTGTTGAATATATTTTCTGTGCCGTTGATTTCTAGTTCATCTCCTTCTTTTATCCCTATTATTCTTAGATTTGGTCTTTTCATTTTGTCCCAGATTTCCTGGATGTTTTGTGTTAAGTATTTGTTGGACTTTATGTTTTCTTTGACCAATGAATCAATTTTCTCTATAATATCTTCAACATCTGGGATTCTCTCTTTCATTTCTTGCCTTCTGTTGGTTATTCTTGCCTCTGTAATTCCTGTAATTTACCAAGATTTTTCATATCCAGAATTCCTTTGGTTTGTGTTTTCTTTATTGCCTCTATTCCATTCTTCAAATCTTGAACTGTTTGTTTCATCTGTTTCATTGCTTTTTTTTCTTTATTTTCTTGGGTTTCTTTGAAGGGTTTATTAATTTCTTCCAATTTTTTGCTTGCCTTTTCCTCCATTACTTTAAGGGAGTTTTTTATTTCCTCTTTAAAGGTCTTCATCATCTTCATAAAGTTACATTTAAGATCATTTCCTTCTGCTTCTTCTGGATTAGGATGATCTACTGGGTTCTGGTTTTACCATGTTGCTTTTTAGGTTGTTGTATGAATTCTTGCATTGGTGCCTACCCATCTCTTCATTCAATTTATGCCAGCAAGTGTCTTTGCTTCTTGGTCCAATTCTTGCAGTGGCTGTCTGCAACTTTGAGAACTGTTCTTGGTCTGCTCTGTACTGTCAATGTCCATGCCCCAGGGAGCCACTGAGGTCTCTCTTAGCGTGCTCTCTTGATCTGCTCTCCTGGTTTATTCTCTTGGTCCACATTGTGAAGTCACAGCATGTGCTTTAGAGTTCCTCCCTTGGTCCTTTCTCTTGGTCCTTTCTGTGTAGTTGCAGCATGTGTTTCAGTCTTTCTCTGTTGTTGCGTGGTGTGGGGAGTTGGAGGGTTTGGGGTGGAGTGGGACTTGTAGCTTTCAGGGTCCAGTGGATGGAATGGAAGTGTTGGAGCAGCCTACCTGCAGGAAACTCATTGGTGGCTGGTCACTCGCTTCTTGGTCCTTTCTGTGTAGTATCAGGCTGTGTTTCAGAATTCCACTGAGGTTGTGAGAGTATAGACAAGTTTGGGGGTGGGGTGGGACTTGTAGCTTGCAGTATCCAATGAATGGGATGGGGTATTTGAGGCAGCTTACCTGCAGGAAACTCCTGCTGGTTGACTGGAGAAGTTGAGGCAGGTGGAGGAGGTGTATGGGGGTTTTGCTTCCATATGAAGGGCTTAGAGAGTGGCGTATCTTGCCAGAGGGCTGGTCACTCACCTCTTGGTACTCTCCATATTGTAACAGGCTTTGTTTCAGAGTCCCACTGAGGTTGTGGGAGGATAGGTGAGTTTGGGAGTGGGGTGGGACTTGTAGCTTGCAGGGTCCAATGGACAGGGAATATTGGGACAGCCAACCAGCAGGAAACTCTCCTGCTGGCTGGCTAAAAAAGCCAAGGCAGGTGGGAGAGAGGCCTGGTTGCACCCATATGGAAGGCCTAGAGAGTGGGGTGCCCTGCTGGGTGGCTGGTCACTAACCTCTTGGTCCTCTCTGTATTGTGTCAGACTTTCTTTCAGAGTTCCAACAAGGTTTCAGTTCTTGAATGAACATGTAGGTTCTGAACCCTGATAAGCAAAAACTTCACTCAGTCTGAGGTCAAGTAAACAGTCCTTGAACACCCAGTTCTCCTACCACACTTGTGTAAAAGACAGTATGTGTCTGCACTCTGGGTTCAAATGCAGAGAAAGACACTAAACAACAACAACACAAAAGGTTCCAGTTGCTACAGGATGGTGGCTCAGTGTCACTAAATCAAGAGCTGAGACTGGGGTACTAAAGAGGTGGCTCAGTAGTAAAGAGCACTGAATCCTCTTACAGAGGAACCAGGTTTGATTTCCAGCACCCAATGGCAACTCACAACTCACACTAACTCCAGCCTAGGGACTACTCTCTTCTGGTCTCCTTGGGCACTACATACATATAGTGCACAGACATGTAAGCAAAAACATTTATACAAATAAAATAAAATGATGAGCCGGGCTGTGGTGGCGCACACCTTTAATCCCAGCACTCCGGAGGCAAAGGCAGGCGGATCTCTGTAAGTTCGAGACCAGCCTGGTCTACAGAGCTAGTTCCAGGACAGGCTCCAAAGCCACAGAGAAACCCTGTCTTGAAAAACCAAAACAAAATAAAATAAAATAAAATGGTGAAAAAAAAACATTAAGATGTAAGCAATGAGCTTTTTGAGATAAGATCATCATATCCATGGATCATTTAAAGGAGTGGGTGGGAATAGGAGCCTTAACAGGCTTAATGGTGTTTGCCTCCCTGGTATGCCTATGGTGCATTTGTCACATAAGGGTTTCACAGCATCGCAATGCAGTTATGATCATTCAGGCCTTCAAGGCCATTGAAGGAGGACAATCCCTCAAGCTTGGTTATCTATATTTGAGCACAGGATGCGAGGCTTGTGCACTGCACTTGAGGTCAGAGAAGTCGACCTCAAGAAGAGCAAGTCTGATTGCATGTGGGTTGGTGTCTAACTCCCACCTCTGTAAAAAGACACCAGACAGTTCTAGTGTTCTCTGAGTGGATGACACTCCGGATCTTTTGGGAGGTCCTGCACTTAAATGGGGTCAGCAAGCAGTGTGGTACTAGTTTCCTAATGGCGACATAGGCCTGTTGGGTCCCTGGAGCTGGGGTGATGAGCAAGGCTAGCAGAAGAGGTGAACATAACCCCACCATGTTGGAAGGAGTGGAGTGAACAGGCAGGGCTGCAGTGTTGGTCCTAACCTTGCCCATTTAGAATTTTTTAAAAAAAGATGCTTCTGGTCAGAAAATGATTACAAAAACACAATAAAGACAGATTCAGACAAAAATAAACTTCTGAATAAGTCATAGTATGTTAAAAAATGTACCTAGGCTTGGGAGAGAGAAAAAAAGAGTATAGATAACAGTACAGACAGTCATAGATTAAAGGAGTAAAGATAATAAAATAAATAATTTAATAAATATTATTAAAAAGTAATAGAGTTAAAAATAAGATGTAAAGATGAGAAATACACAAAGATTCTGGATTAGGTATATTATTGTGTTTTCTTTCAATTTTTGACTGTTAATGAGCTAACTATAAAGAGATATTTGATTCTGGGGTCTACTAAGTTAAACCAACATAAAAGATTTTTGACTTCAAAATTTGGATCTAAGGGTATGTTGCTTTGGAAAAGAGGTTCTGCTTTTGGTTCCACAGAAGATGAGAACTTGTGAATTCCTCTCAGGCTAATATAATTTTATGGGAGAAGTCCCCTGAAAGGTTTCCATGAACCCTAAAAATATTTTGCCCAACAAATCGCAGGAAGTAGTTTGTAGAAAACTGTGTCCAACTTTTCAAAATGATTGTTTATCAATATTTGTTTTCATTTAAAGGGGAATATAATACTTTGTATTTGTCTGGATTTTGGTTTATTAAACAAATTTAAGGTCAATTTTGTTATATGTATGCTTCTACTCTTGTTTAAGGTATTATGTTTGTACAGCTCATTTAAAAATATAATATATAACTAAAATTATGGATTAATAGATAGTCATTTATAATAGCCAAACTTATGGTCATGTTAGGTTTTCTAGATATACAGAGATATATTTCAGTTAAATAATCTTCAACACTTCAAAGACCCACAGAATATGGAATTAAAAGGTTTTAAGAACTTAGATTTTTCTTGACAGTGAGATATGTCTTCTTCTGGCAGCACCAATTCCTTCAGAAAGTTTGATGATCATTGAAGAAATTCTTTATGAATCTGCCTTCAATGTGACAAGGCTAATCATTTGGGCAAGAAACTGCTCTTGCCTGGACTGCTTGATAGTATGCTGTATGAGCTGGACATGTAGGACCCACAAAAAAATGTGACTGCTAAGCATTCCAAAAGATAGGATTCCTGTTTCACGGAGGAAACTACCAGACATTCTACAGGACACAGACAAGAGTGACTGACAAACTGCCAATATAGGCAAAACAGTCTTTAAAATTTCCTGCTTCATGGAAAAATCTACTTGATACTATGGCTCTGTAGGCTGAAGATGGATGCCCCAAAATGACAGAAGAACTTTGGGAGACTGTCCAGGCAGTGAGATATCTCTGTCAATTCTAGAGTTTTGGACTTTGCTTACAATGTACTTCCTGTTTACATAGATAATATTATAAATATCTTTCTGGAATCTTTGATGGAATTGAAGAATAGATAGTTATAATTATAGTTTTCCTTAGTTATGATAAAAGATAAATTGGATATGAAACTTTAGACTCACAAAGAAACTATTGTAAATGTAATACTTGCTTGATACCTGTTTTGTTATATGTAATTTTACTATGTTAAAGTTAAAATCTTCCTTTTTATTTAGACAGAAAAGAGGAGATGATATGGAATCCCCCTCTGTATGTTGGAATATGTTTTATTATCATTGACTAATAAAGAAGTTGCTTTGGCCTATGGCAGGGCAGAATATAACCAGGCTAGAAGAGATATATAGAATAGACGGAGTCAGGGAGGCAGCACAGGGAGCTGCCAAAGGAGAAAGATGCCAGAACCTACTGGAAGCCACAGTCTTGTGGCAATACACATATTAATAGAAATGGGCTAACTTAAGATATAAGAGCTAGGCAGGAAAATCAAAACGACTCTGAGATTCCATCTTATACCTGTAAGTATGGCCAAAATCAAAAACACTGATGACAACTTATGCTGGAAAGGTTGTGGGGAAAAGGGAACACTCCTGTATTGCTGGTAGGAATGCAAGCTGGTGCAACCCCTTTGGATGTCAGTGTGGCAATTTCTCAGAAAATTAGGAAACAACCTTCTTCAAAATTCAGTAATACCATTTCTGGGTATATATCCAAAGGATGCTCAATCATGCCACAAGGACATGTGCTCAACTATGTTCATAGCAGCTTTGTTTGTCATATCCAGAACCTGGAAACAATCTAAATGCCCCTTGACTGAAGAATGAATAAGAAAAATGTGGTACATTTACACAATGGAGTACTACACAGCAGAAAAAAATAACTACAGTTTTAATTTTGCAGGAAAATAGATGGAGCTATGATGGAGGAAGGTCATTGGTTAATTAATAAAGAAACTGCTTGGCCCTGATAGGTTAGAACATAGGTTGTAGACGTAAGTCACAAACAATGCCACAGCAGTTTGGAATTATAATTAATAGGGTAGCATTTATTTGAAGGGGAAAAAACTTACAGATCACCATCAGCCCTCTGTACAATCAGGAAGGGAGTCTAGTCGCCAGCCGAGCAGGAAGTGAATGAAGAGAGCGAGAGAAGGAAGTGGCCGCTTTTTTAAAGGGAGAGAGACCACGCCCCAATGGGCGGGTATCTCAGCGGCTATAGGCTGGAGG
>NW_004949120.1:2658067-2667765 GCF_000317375.1 Microtus ochrogaster
GCCAGCCGAGCAGGAAGTGAAGAGAGCGAGAGAAGGAAGTGGCCGCTTTTTTAAAGGGAGAGAGACCACGCCGCAATGGGCGGGTATCTCAGCGGCTATAGGCTGGAGGAGCGGAAGGACCTCCCGCAACAATAGGTGGGTGGAATAAACAGAACAGAATGCTGGGAAGAAGGGAAGTGAAGTCAGATACGCCATGCCACTCCCCAGGGCAGACACGATGAAGCTCCGATCCAGGATGGACGTAGGCTAGAATCTTCCAGGTAGCACCTTGGGGTGCTACACACATTAATAGAAATGGGCCAAGCAGTGTTTATATGAATACAGTTTTTGTGTTGTTATTTTGGGGCATAAGCTAGCCAGGCGGCCAGGAGCTGGGTGGCAGGAACGCAGCTTGCAGCTCCAACAACAGAGCTAGAAGACATTATTTTGAGTGAGGTAACCGAGTCAAAGAAAGACAATTATCACATGTACTCACTCATAGGTAGTTTTTAAACATAAAGCAAAGAAAGCTAGCCTACAAACCACAATCCCAGAGAACTTAGACAACAATGCGGACACTAAGAGAGACTTACATACATCTAATCTACATGGGAAATAGAAAGTAGAAAAAGACAAGATCTCCTGAGTAAATTGGGAACATGGGGACCTTGGGGGAGGGTTGAAGGAGGGAGGGAAGAGGCAGGGAGGAGAGCAGAGAAAAATGTAGAGCTAAAAAAAAAAAAACAGAAAAAAAAAGAACTAGGCAGGAATATAGCTAAGCTATTGGCCAAATAGAATTGTAATTGATATAGTTTTGTGTGATTATTCAGATCTCAGCGGCGAGGAAATAAATAAGCAGTCTCCATTCAAAGGGAGAGGCAAGGAAGAGAGAGAAAGAGAGAAAAGGGAGTAGGCTGTAGGAAGCCCTAGGTATATCTTAAGATACCAGGAGCTCACCAATATAGCCCAGGTTTTTCTTCTTTTTTTCCTCCCCAATCAGGATGCCCCACATGTGGTGCTTTAGCCCTGTATACTCTACAACTCTGGGTTCTTAAAGCCTGTATGACTGCTGTGGGGAGACCCTCAGCTGCTGGGCAAGTGAAGCATGTGCCTTCGATCCTCCCTATCCCCCAGGCAGCTTTGCTGAGCTGGAAAAGCTGCTCTCAAGGAATCCTAGGCTTCTGTTGTCCCTTGCTGCCTGTGTGTAAGTAATAAATCTGCTTCGCATAACTTGTTATGTGTGTGGGTGTTCTGTCTCACCAGACTTAGATAAGCTGGGAATCAGTGCGCAGTGAACCTGCTTCGCAAATACCATCACTGTTGGATGTTAGGATTTAACATATGAATCCGGGGGGGACACAAACAGTCGGTCTATAACATATGTGTTCTGACATTTACATATTTGAAAATATCTCCATTTTTGCTTTCATGCATAAGGATAACTTGACTATGTTTGCAATTCTTAAGTGCCATCGCTGTGTTCACAGTTCTGTGGTCGGCACTCCTTTCCTTCTTTCATTTGTACAAAGAGGAATCAGCTTTGAAGATGTGGATATAATTCTTCTTTTTGAATTAAAAAGTAATTTTACATGTCTGTCTTCTAAATAACTAATTTTGCTTTTTCAGGTAACTCAGCCTTCAAATATAACTCTTACGTCAAAGGGAATAAGTTAGTTCGGAAGCCAAATGTGAGTGACAGTGGCCCAGGAACACAGATCCAGGCTACCAAAAATACCATGTTCCAATGTGACAACACTTTCATGAAAATGATGGAACAAGGAAAGTACAAATGAAGCCACCTTTAGTACTTGTTGGTGGAAACATCAGGCGTGTAGAGTTCAACAAAGTTCCCTAGTGAATTTCCTAGATTTGGATCAGTGACCTGCTATGAATATACTTTAAAGGTCTGGATAGTCAATACTCATGAGGGTATTAGGTCAGACATGGGGTGGGGTGGGGTGGGAAGTGAATGGCCTCCAGAAGGGACTAAAAATAGCACAAGATAGTTTAGCTTTGTCCTGCAACATTTTAACTCTCCATAATCGTACCAGAGTCATTTTGCTATCTGTAACACACATTGGGCTTTTTATCTACTGGAAGATTAAATTTACAATACTAATTGTGTTACATTCATTTTTATTTAAAATTTAGATCTCTCTCTCTCTCTCTCTCTCTCTCTCTCTCTCTCTCTCTCTCTCTCTCTCTTCCCTCTCTCTCTGAATAATATTCCCCTCTCCAAAAATATTCTAATGCTCTGAACTTATTATCTTCAGATGTCATTACTTTAAGGCTCCTGGCATGAGATGGTGATCCTGGATTGGCCGGATAAACTGAATGAGATCATGAGCATCTTCTGTGAGAAGGCAGTAGAGCCATCAAAGTGATAGAAAAGTTCACTGCTGCCTTAAAGATGGATGAGGTTGTAAGCCAAGAAAAGTGGGCTGCCTCTAAAAGCTGGAGAAGCCATGGAAATGGATCCTTCAGTGGAGTTACTAGCATTTCATTTCTGGATGTCTACTTCCCTATCCCTCAAACTATAAGAAAAATTCTATACCATTTAGGCTACAAGTCTGAAGTAATCTGTTAAACCAAAATGAATGATGCTATTTTTTAGTTCACTATCTGAACATTTTTGAATAGTTTCTCTTTATTGTAATAAATGTGACTTTAAGTTAAAGAAACTGCAGCTTTTCAGGGAAAAGTGGTCTCTGAATTCTAGGGTATGTGTGCATATGGGTGATACTTTTCTGTATCTACCAAGGGCTCTACTCTCCTAGTCTTATTTAAGACCAAATGGAAACAGAGACAGTTGGTGTTGTGGATCTTTGTGCACTGTGAAGATGTATTGCTATGATTGGCATAATACAAAGCTGAACAGCAGATAGCTATAGCTAGGCAGGAGAGATAGGCAGGACCTCTGGGTAGAGAAAGAATGCTGGGAGGAAAAAAGATGGAGTTTCCAACCAGGCACAGAAGAAGCAGGATGGTAAGTACAGAGCAAAGGTAACCGAGCTATGATGTAGATTAATAGATCTGGGTTAATTGAAGTAAGAAGAACTAGTTAGGAACAAACCTAAGCTAAGATCGAGTTTTCATAATTGATAATATGTCAGCATGTCATTATTAGTGAGCTGGTGGCCTAAAGAAAAATCTGAATGTAGTTTGGGGTAACTTGCTATGGTTTCCTATTAACAGCTATCCTGTGTAGATCTGGTGATGAAATTGTGATCTGTTTCCAAATTTCAAGGATATCAGAATAATTCTTCAACATGAAATTAAAGGAACCCCAATGTGAGTATAAATAATTTAGTTGTTTCCAAATCCCTCAAGATTTCAGGTAAATGCTTTATAATTTTAGTAAATATTGCCACCTCTAATTCGGAACTCTAACTTCTACCTAGAATAATCAGGAATTGTCATCTCCTTGTTTGAGAAAAACCATCTTAACAAAACTAAAAATCTTTGGACTTAGAAATTCCCTTTTCTTACTTAACATGTTGTCTGATATCGGCATTATTGTGTAGTGTCCTTAACACACCAACTTTCGTCCTTCCATAGGACCTCTGCATGTGACCTCTCCTCCTCCTTTCTGTCTTCTAATCAGTCTTAATCATCCACATTCCATTTTAAACATTACTACCCCAAAGGTTTCCTTTGACCCAGTCTTCTGGTTTAAGTTATTTAATCCTATACTTTTACTATAGGTGTTACTTTAGTAGCTGTCTCTCCATTGGTCTCAAGTTTTCAGAAGGCAGACACCATGTCCTTTACAGAGACCAGGGACAGGGATATTGAGTGAAGGGAAGGAATAGATATGGACTGCCTTAGTGACTCTTCTGGCCATTTCTGTACATCACACCTTACCTTCTGCCCTATCAGGTTACCTCAGTCACAGAATAGGAATGCCATCTTTCATGTAAGTCCCCTCGTGCTCACAACCCAGTGCAGACAAACAAGTAAAACAACAAGGAGAAGCTGCATTTATTCTTTCAGAAATCTCTGAGCAAGTTATTGTGGATATCGCCAGTGCACAATGGCTCTCTCCGGATATGAGAACTATCTATCAGTGGTACCAGCACATCACTCCATGAGACCTTGTAGGTTTATGGTTCCAAAGTCTTGATCACTGCTTAGGTTTGTGGCTCTGGTGATGAGATGCCTCTGTTTTCCCTGTAGCTCTAACACCTCCAAACTGCATGGCATAACTGTGTTCCTTGGCCAGCATTTCCTCTGCTGAATTCTGGCTATGTGGTCTTTTAAAGGGTGTGTTTAACAAAGACATTCCTTGCTTTTCTTTGGTGTTAATATTTGTGTAGTGCTTTCAGCACAAGTGACTTTAAGTTTCTTCTGAATGGCCAAAATTCACATCACTTTCTGTTGGTAGCATAAATATTTTTTCTTCTAAAAATTATATTGAACATTCCCACTAATTAAGAAAAGTGGTAAGAAGACTGTGTGCATGCAATGGTTAGTCTTCATGTCAACTTCAAGAGTCACCTAGAAGGTGAAGAGGTACACCTTGAGGCGTGTGTGTGGGTGTGTGGTGACTGAGGATGAACCTTGAAAATGAGTGGTGCCATCCCATTGCATTGCCTAGGGCCCCAGACTTGGGAAAAGGAAGTAAGAGAAAGCCAGCAGGGTCCTGTATTCTTCTTTTCTTACTGGCTGCCATGATGTGAACTGAGCAAATTCACCACACCTTTCTGTCCTGATTGGCTGAACTCTGAATTCATGATCTAAACCCAGTAAATCCTTCTCAGGTATTGTGGTCACAAGGACATAAAAGTAACTAGCATGGACATATGATTAATTTCGTTGTGTGTAGATAATGCTCCTGGGGCTTATTGCTGTAAACAAACACTTCTAAGGCCTAAACCAAGGGCTTAACCAACTCTCATCAGTCTCCTCTATATTAGGTATGGTTTCTGTTGCTCTGATGAAACACTATGGCCAAAAGGCAAGTTGGGGAGAGAAGGGTTTATTGAGCTTGCACTACCAGATTGCTGTTCATCACTGACAAGAGCCAAGACAGGACCTTAAACAGGGTAAAAACCTGGAGGCAGGAGCTGATGCAGAGACTGTGGAGGGGTGTTGCTAATTGGCTAACTTCCTTTGGCTTGCATAGCCTACCCTCTTATAGAACCCAGGACCACCAGCACAGGGATGGCCCCACCCACAACATGCTGGTTCCTCTCCCATCAATCACTAATTAAGAAGATGTTTTACAGCCAGATCTTATGGAAGTGGTTTTTCAACGGAGGTTCCCTCGTTTCAGATAACTCTAGCTTGTGTGTCAAGTTAACATAGCACTGACCCGCACATTCAGGTTGACCAATATCAAGATAAGTGTGCACTTTCTATACCCTTCTCTAGGTTCATACAAGTAAAATTAATATAAACTTATATAGGGAAGAAAGATATGAAACAAACCAAAGTAATATAACAAATTAAATATATCATAAAATTTTTATCATCGAGCTAAGTGCTGGTATATTATTTCTGAGGCCTGTTGTTTTTATGCCATCAGTCAATGTAACCTTCCTAATCCAGTTGGCAGGGGCACTGCATGTTGTATGCAGTGCTTTCCATAAGAACTTTGTAAAGATTAAAAAAGTCTATAACTTCACTTTCCAGTAGGTTAGACAGCAGCTCCATGTGGCTATCTAGTACTTGAAGCACGATTCATGATACTGAGATACTGGAAATGATATTTTGTTTAACTGCACACTCTCTGATGTCATCAGACTTCTTACAAAGCACATTGCATCTTTGTTATTTTAGTTCAGATAATCTGAGTGCAAAGTCTGTAGAACCTAAAGATAAAACCTGAGCCCTGTTAGAATCTGTTCATATTCTATGTGTATATGGTGGCCATGGGAAAGTATAGCCATTCTTGACTCTTGCTTCATAAATATTTGAATCTTTACACAATATTAAATTTAAAGAATAAAAGATGTTTATGGATAACAGTGATCAAAGTACGTGTTTCCGAATGAACATTTTAAAGGGAGAACCACTACCTTCGTACTTGCTGCATGATTTTTGTTGCTGCTAGCAAGATTTGTTTTTAAGTTTTCTTTTATAAAAAAGAAAATTGAGGAAGGGAAATCAGACCGTGAAATAGAAACTTCTCTGTTGCAAGTTACTCCCCGCTACTTCCCCTGGTCTATATTGTCTACCTCATCATGACTTCTCCGTTCTCATCTAACACCACAAGCTGTTCTCCAGGACAGAGGCAGAGAACAACCTTAAGAGCCCAGCAAGTCCAAAGGCCCCATGGAAAGACCTAAAGAAAAAAAAAATAAACAAAAACAAGAGAACTGGGCCTTGGGTTAGGATTGAGGCGTGCTATTAACAGGACAAACCAGATTAATGGAGGGACCCTTCAATGGCTTATATTGATTGCCAAGGTGACAGAATCTAGAATCACCCCCAGAAACCAGCCTTTGAGCATACCTGTGGAAACAGCTGCCTCCTACTTCTGCATCACTGCTTCCCCACCATGATGGGCTCTACCGGCGAACTGCAAGTCACAATAGCCCTTTCTTTACCTTCTTTCCTCCCTCCCTCTCTCCTTCCCACCTTCCCTCTCTCCCCGCCTCCCTCCCTTCCTTCCTCTCTCTCTTCCTTCCTTAAGTTGTCTTTGTCAGTGTGTTTTATACAGCAACAGAAAAAGTAAGAGATAGCCAGAAACTACCACAGAGCAGTACCCTTCTCTCTAGTGGCTGTTTAACTTCTTTAATACAGGCCAATTGGGAAGCAGACTATGACACTTCAGAATACACCATTTTGCATGAAGGCCACTGTGATCTGAAAACAGTTGACAAGGAGCAGGTGCAGGAGACCTCTAATCTCCCCTTCCTGCATAAAAGCAGAATGGAATTTTCCCTCTCAGAAGGCAATATAATGTGTGTGAAAATTTCTTCCTTCAGTATGAGAAGACTTTGGAGGTTGAGGAGATGTCTCGGTGGTTAAGAATACTTCTTGTAGCCAGGCAGTCGGGGCACACATCTTTAATCCCAGCACTCAGTAGGCAGAGGCAGGGGGAATCTCTATGAGTTAGAGGCCAGCCTGGTCTACTTCTTGCTCTGGGTTCATTTCTCAGTACCCGCAAGATGGCTTACAGTCATTTGTAACTTCAGTTCCAGGGGATCCATTGCCCTCTGAAGAACAGGCAGGCACATGCTACACAGACACACTTGTAGGCAAAACATTCCTACCTATAAAATAAAATAATTAGATCTAAAATAAAAGATGACTTATTTTTATAACAAGTCATCCTGACTAACTTATAGCTCTTGTACATATCCTAATTACTTTTCTATAATTTGCTGCACCCAGGAGTCTTAAGGTCCCTATTTTTTTATCCAGTTACTTTTCCACTCCTTGTTAAGATGACTACATGCCCCCAAGTCTAACTTTCTTTGATTTTATACTTCTTTTCTCTTAGATCTTATGCAGGTAAAAATAAACTAAAAATTAACATCTGCAAAGGACATGCCTTTTCTCCATTTGTCTGTCTTTTCCTGGCTTACTTTTCCAGCCCCAACAGAATATCTAACCACTACTGTCAGTGCTGTTGAGATTCTCTAACTCCCCATTCCCACTTTCTTCAAGATTTGTAGTAAAGTTGAAAAAAACTAATATCCATCCATAAGAAAATGTTTGAATTAAGATTCATCTATGTTTTAGAATGTTAGAAAATGTGGAAAACTAAAATACACAGATGTTTATGAGTTGCTGATGACTGGAAGGGGAATAAGATGTTTTTAATTGACAAAAGTCACAATGTGAAAGCAAGTCTTGTCCCATTTATGTAAAAGGAAAAATTTAAACACTTTTTATGTAACCCTCATAATCCTGGCTAGGTTGCAGTTTGTTTTTTTTTTAAAAGAATCTTAGAATAGGATCATATTCTAAGAACTGTCCTGTAGCCAGGGAGACTCAAAAACAACATGCCCTCCAACGACACTTCACTGGAGCTTGTCCACAAAGGAAAGGCATCCAAAGCCTAAGGGCTCATCCTCTCCACTAAAGCTTTATGGCTCCTCCCTTATTCCACAGCCTGCCCTCCCCACAAGCCAACAGGATGAAAAACTAGTCTTTCCTGCTTCTCTATCACATTCAAGTGTGTGTGTGTGTGTGTGTGTGTGTGTGTGTGTGTGTGTGTCTCGACACTGAACTCAAGCCTTGTGCTTCATGCTAGGTAAGGATTCAATAACTGAGCCACACCCCCAGCCTTCTCTTTTTTGATGAGGTCTTGCTGTGTAGTTCAAGTTAGCCTTGAATTTGCTGTGTGTCCCAGACTTCCTAGTTATTCATCTTCCTGCCTCAGGTATCCCTAGTGCTAAAATTACAGGTCCACACCTCAAGGTCAGGCTTTAGCCTTCCTTAGAAGGTTAGATAAAGGTTCCTGTTTATTTCTATGTAAAGGCCTTGCTTTCCTGACCTTGTCTCAACCCAGCATGCATTTTTAGGACTCCTGACTGTGATATCATCTTCTTGGTGGTATGAACACTACAAGACAAAGATGATATATGCTTGCTATAAGGCTAACTGAAAAAAACAAAATAAAGACATTACATAAATGAGTACAGTGCAGGAAAAGCAGGTAATCTATAACCTCTGGGAGAAGAAAAAGAAAATAGCAACAGCCAGTCCACTTACAGAGTTAACAAATGTCTGAATTGTTCTCTTTGGGTATCTCTACACCTTCTTTTAGCTACTTCTCCTCCACACTTCTCCAAACATTTATGAAAAGCGTGTATATAAAATAGAGAGAGTTAGGAAGTATGATGATTTCCTGGGCCCACTTGCCTGAAATAACAAGAACTCTTTATCAAGAAGACTTAAAACGGGGCAGTCCAGTTTCTGTCGGTAGCCTTGCCTCAGGTAAATTGGGCAACAAATCGAGTTATAACTCGTGTTATGTGCTTGTTAACTTCCCACTGCGTCATTAAGCCCTGAACTGGACAGTGACACTTAGAGAAAACTGGAATAAAGTCATTACACTAAAACACTTGTTAGCCCCAGTGACAAAGGAATG
Source organism: Microtus ochrogaster (assembly GCF_000317375.1). Taxonomy (NCBI): domain Eukaryota; kingdom Metazoa; phylum Chordata; class Mammalia; order Rodentia; family Cricetidae; genus Microtus; species Microtus ochrogaster. The sequence goes on from NW_004949120.1 coordinate 2,667,093, forward strand.
AGTCCCGGAGACAGAGTCCCAAAGGACAAGAGATGCCTTGGTTTCCATACAGCCTACATCTTCGGCTGAACGCTTTGAGAGTTCTAAAACTCAAAGGCTGCTTTGACTCTCTGCATCTCTCTGCAGAGTAGCAGAGATGGAGCTGTGTGGAAAACATAACCAGCTCCATCCACTGGAACCTTGCGCCATAGCTTATCTGAGAGACTATCTATGTCTCCGCAGTAGACATCCATGAAAAAGTCTATTTCAATGAGAGAAGATTGTTGGATCCGGGATCACACAATGATGGAGGACAGATCACCAAAGTTTATTAAACTAGAAGCAAGCTTCATTCCAGAAAAAGGAAAAAAAATCATCATGGTTCACATAAAGCTTATCAGCTATAGCCGTGACTAATATTCTTTTTTAAAAAATGCTGCTAGATCCCCCATGGCAGTAGGCAGCAGAAATGCTGTAAGTCCCAAATGGTGGTGGTGGGCCATGTGGCAGCAGGCAGCAGGTCCTGGGAGCAGCCAGTCACAGGCAGAGATGGCTGCCGGTCCCAGAGAGGTGGCCCGAGCAGTGGTGGTGGGCCATGTGGCGGGAGGCAGCTGGCTCTGGGAGCAGCCAGTCCTAGGCAGAGACAGCTGCCAGTCCCCGAGCAGTGGCTGGTCCCAGACAGGGAGACACATGG
>NW_004949120.1:2667865-2674126 GCF_000317375.1 Microtus ochrogaster
AGGTTGAATATTTATTCAGGGGGTTATGGAGGAGGAAGGGTGAAGGGGGGACAGAGAGAGAGAGAGAGAGAGAGAGAGAGAGAGAGAGAGAGAAGAAGGAGGAGGAAGAGGAGGAGGAGGAGGAGGAGAAAAAACAGAGAAGGGGGAAGCAAAGAAGTGGGGAGAGAGGCAGAAGGAAATGAGAGCGAGCTCAGGCCAGAAGCTGAAGATCAGCCTGCCTCAGCGGATGGGGGAGGGAGTGGGCATGGCTTGTCTCTTAAAGAGACAGAAAACCATAACAGTGACCATAGCAAGAGATACCGCTTCTGTACCTGTAGCCATGAGAGCTGGTTTAGGGCCTCCTTTTATAGCAAAAATCGAGCACCAGGTATGGATTAAAGAGCTTTTACAACCTTGAGGTCAGGATTAAAGTCATATTACATTTTAAGTTTTATAACCTTTGGCTATAAGACGTTAGAATGTTAACTTAGGATGTTTGCAAAAGCCTGTGACTGACTCAGTCGCTTGTCACTGTCGCTGAAAGAATGCAAGGCAGAGAGTAGAGTCTCATGGGAGGCAGTTAAAAATTAAGGAAATACAAGCAGAGAGTCCCATAAAGGCAATAGTTAGAAGCAAATCTTTGCTTTCAGTACCTGCCCAGCTGGGAAGTTGGGAGGCAGGATACAATTGTTACAAGTTTACTTCTGTACACAGTGGCTGCCAGGATGTCTACTCTAAAGGTAGAAAGTGTTTGGGAAAGGTTAAAAGTGGATGCTAGCTTTATTGTTTTTCTCTCTTTGTTTTGGGCTTACAACTTCATATTTCTATATTTCTGGACTGGACCCTTGATTTTTATATTCTATTTCTGGACTCTTCATAGATGAGGTTTATTTAGGGCTATATCTTGAGTTGTGGAATTACTCGGTATTCTTAGGGAACAGGGAATTCTGTCCATGTCTCCTAGAAGACATGCGAATGCATGAAAAAAGAACTTTACAAGTGTAGCTCACTTGGCACATGGAGAAACTGTCATGCTGGTCTCTGGAAGTAGCAAGTCAACAACTCAACGTCAGCTGAGCATGTTCATGGAAATGATTAAGCAAGGTCTTCTTTTGCTAGAAAGCTCAAGCTTTTGACTATTATAGACATGTTAGTAGGGGAAAAGGGGAAATTAAAGTACCAGCACAGTCATATTGTTAAACTTTAATGATGTTTATGTTAGGGAAATGGATATGATATTACTCTTAGACTGTAAAATATTGGGTTTTTACCACATTTGGGTTTTAATCCATATTTCTACCCAAATTCTACAAAATAATGCCTCTGAAAAGACTTTACTGAGCCTGTTGACATACAGTCAAATGACATTTTGTTTTAAATTGTGTGTGTGTGTGTGTGTGTGTGTGTGTGTGTGTGTGTAGCCTAAGGGGTTGAGAAAAGGTATTATATCCCCTGGTATAATAGCTATAGTCACTTGTGAGCCCCCTGAATGCTGTTCTAGGAACTGAACCTAGTACCAACCCCAGCAGATAACATTTTAAATTATAAGGATAATCAATAATCATGTCTGTTGGATGGCCATGCTCATATTTTACAGTGATCTCATGCTAGTCAACTTACCATTGTATGACAAAGTACCTAAGGAAATTAACCTAACGTGAGCAGAAAGATTTTGGCTCACCAGCTTAGGGATTGCAGGCTGGTACTTTGGTACTGTGTTAAGGTAAAACATCAAGATGGGAAGGGGATGTGGCAGATCAGGCTGCTCACTTCATGGCACCCAGGAAACAAGAAAGAAAGCAAAACAGGGACAAGAGGCACTCATTAAAAGAACGATCCTCTCCCTGTGACCTATTTTCTCCAGCTAGGTCCCACCGCCTGATAATTCATTTGAATGTGGACTCATCAACAAAGTTCACATCCTGTTGGTCCAATTACTACTCAAAAGCCCCATAAGAGAGTGACCAAGCCTTCACTACTAAACCTTTGAGACATTTTATGCCAACAATAGCATCTCCTATGCAAACACACAAAGGACATCAATGTCAGGTTGGGTCATATTTCTGAAAGACTGGGTTCTGATTACTTTAATTGTTTTCAAATTTTCTATGTCAGTAATTGCTTAGCTCTCCAGGGATTGTGGGTTTAGGAGTTGTACAAGGTCTTCTGATTTTATAAAACAAAACCTAGCTCTTTGATGGGCAAAGTATTTCCATGGGGGTAGTCTCCTTTTACATCATAAAATAACAAAGATTGTTCTTTCTAAATGTTTTGTCTGTGCAACATCTTTAACACTTTGATTTTGAACAGTCTTGGCCTCACTAAACGCTGTGGTTTCCCTAGCCCTTTGAGCTGGTATAAGCATTTCACAACACCTAGCTCTTTGGAAAACAGAATGTTCACCAAACCTAGGAATTGGCATACAACCAAAAGAGCCTCTTTGTGTGTTGATGGTGAGTCACTCACAGACTGTAAGATCTAGCAAAATAACTTTTTTGAAATCCTAATTTTCCTAATCTTTGTCCCTATGACTCAGACTTTAACACTTTCATGTCTAAATTGCTCTCAGTCGTGTTTCTTGTCTCATTTGTTCCAAAGATTGTCTTTCTTTTCTAGTTCTGAAAACTGTATTTCTATATTCTGTCAGTTTTCATATCGAAACATACACACAGCAATGAGCTCTGAATCATAAAATTCTGCATTAAATCCTAACACTTGGAAAATGTTCTCAGTGCAGGCTTACCTGTACTACTGCGCCTCTTTGTGCTTAATGAATTCATTGCCATTGAAAGTCATTAACACTTATGAAATTTCAACTTCATCGGAAAGTTAGGAAGAGTTTGGTGGCAAGAAATACAAAACCCAAGGCTGAATGATTTAACTGATAAGGACCATTGCTGGCTCATGGTGAATGGGAAAATGTGTGCTGGTGGAAAGTTAGCTCTCTTTATAAGTTAAAAATGACTTCAAGACTTGGGTTCTTGGCTGGGCGGTGGTGGCGCATGCCTTTAATCCCAGCACTTGGGAGGCAGAAGCAGGTGGATTTCTGTGAGTTCAAGACCAGCCTGGTCTACAAGAGCTAGTTCCAGGACAGGCTCCAAAACCACAGAGAAACCCTATCTCGAAAAACCAAAAAAAAAAAAAAAAAGACTTGGGTTCTTCCCTCCTGCTCTTCTGACATTCTTTTCTTTTAAATATGTTTTATAAGCCATCAATTTTAAGTGTACAATTAGGATTTTGGCAAGGTTGTAATTATGGAACCATGACTCAAAATATTTTCATGAGTCCATAAAGTTCCTTTAGCTTGCTGCTGTTCTTCAATTCAAGTCCTGGCAACTTCACCTTAATGGAACATTCTGATATATTTCCACCCATGTGTTCTTCCTTTCATGGCAGGTACATGCTAGGTCCACCCAGGCTTATTAATAGCTTATTAATAACTTGCTCCCTTTTGTTGCTGGGTGACAGTTCATCATATAAGATCAATACTGCATGCAGTTTATTCATTCACTAATTAATGGGAAATTGGTTCCAGTTTGGGGTTTCCATGCATTCAGCATCAAATCAACACTTGTATGCATGACTTTGTGTTGTTAATATTGGACTATATTTCTCTTTCTCAAGGGAAATGTATCTCATTTTCAATGATGTGTTTTTCAGTGTATATCTGTATGTGAAGGTGTGAGTGCAGTGTGTTCATGGAGACCAACATTAGAACTTTTGTTCCTTGAAGCTGGAGTTAACAGGGAGCAGTCAGCTGCCTTACATGGGTACTGGGAACGTGGGTCCTCTGTAAGAGCCATATTTGCTCTTAACCACTGAACTACCTCTTCAGTCCCTTTTCTCTTGAAATGTCTAAGACATGCCTATGATCATATGCTGAGTACCATACTAGCAGCTTATTTTACTTTATAAGTGTCAGTTACTTTCAATCAGCCATGATCCTCTAATATGAAATTGCATAGTTGTATGATATAATCTTGTCCTGTTACAGTTGGAGCTTTAATCATCCTTTTGTCTCGTTTACTAACTGTGTACAGTGTAGTATCAGTCATTTAGTAACTGTAAGGGTTTCAGATTGACAGTTACACTGTTTATTGACATTACACTGTTCATTTTCAAATGAGCCTTATAAAATAACCCAAATTCATATATAGTACCCACATTTCTCACCTTATTTTGTCTCATCACATAGACATTATGTTATCTTATTTTATCACAAGAAGGGTAAATATGCTACAATAAGATATTTTAAGAGTGAGACCATGGTGGTGGTTTTTATTTTTTATTTATTTTTTTTTATTTTTCGAGACAGGGTTTCTCTGTAGCTTTTGGTTCCTGTCCTGGAACTAGCTCTTGCAGACCAGGCTGGCCTCGAACTCACAGAGATCCTCCTGCCTCTGCCTCCCGAGTGCTGGGATTAAAGGCGTGCGCCACCACTGCCCGGCCATGGTGGTGGTTTGAATAAGAAATGTCCTTTGAACATTGGGTGCCTGTGATGACTTGAAAGAAAATGCCCCCCCAAAGGGTGGCTCTATTAGGAGGTGTGGCATGTTGGAGTGAGCATGGCCTTATAGGAGGAAGTATGTCATTATGGAAGTGGTTTCTGAGGTCTCTTTTCCTCAAGCTACCCTCAGTGTGGCACATAGTTCACTTCCTGTTGCCTGGAGATAAAGATATAGAATTCTGAGCTCCTTCTCCAGGATGATGTCTGCCTGCACACCACCATGATGATAATGGACCAAACATCTGAAACTGTAAGTAACCCCAAATAACTATTTTTGTTTATAGGAGTTGATGTGGTCATGGTGTCTTTTCACAGCAATAGACAGAAGCTGGTATCATGGATTGTGGTTCGACTGTCATAGGCCTAACCATGTTTTTGTTTGGAGGAATTTGGACTTTGGTACTTCGGATTAGGAAAGCAGTGGAATGCTTTAAACACTGCTTAATGGGTCATACTAGTTGGAGCATGGAAGACATGGTATTGAGGGTGATTTAAACAGCGGGAGCCTGGCTCACTAGGTTTCTGAGAAGAATTTTAGTATGTTGCCTAAAGATTGTTCTTAAGATATTTTGGTAAAGAATGTGATTGCTTTTTGCCCTTGTCTGAAAAGTCTCCCTGAGGTTAACGTGAAATGGTTTGGATTAATTTCATTGGCAGAGGAAATCTCAAAACAGCCTAGTATAGATTTTGTATGTGGTTACTAGTGTTAACTTTACTGAAGATCTATGATGAAAAGGAGCAAGTTAAGCAAGGAAAAATACAAAATGTTCAATTTGAGGAGAAAAGGAGCACCAGGAAGTGGAACAGAGTTAAATCTTGTGTTCAAGTAAGCAAACAGATTAAGGAATGGAGTAAAGGACATGGTGACCTCGGGGCAAGATCCTACACAGCTAAATTTCCAATTTGTGAAAAGAAATTAAAGAAAAATTTAGAATTGGCTGTCATGGTGCACACCTTTAATCCCAGCATTTTGGAGACAAAGGCAACTGGATCTCTAAGTGTGAGACTAGCCTGATCTAGAGTTTGGGCTCCCAGATAGCCAACATTAGGCAGTAAGGAAACCATGGAAAACAGAAAGCTGATGAAGATGTAACTGAATGCAGGGACCATGTTCCAGCCCAAGTAAGCAGCAGAACTTGGCAACTTCTGCCACGTGGCTCTTATTTTAGAGTTCAGAATACAGAAAGGGGTTATGGAGTCTTCCTCTGAGACCAAGGAAAGCCCCTGAGGCCAGGCATGTGTCAGGGGTATCCCTGCAAGGTCATTGTGTGAAGCTGTGAAGGTAAAGCCTGGATTGCTTTGGAGACCCCAAAAATGTTTGAGATGCCAGATCTAATAAGATACCCTCTGAGGAAAGCTACTAGCAGTGGAACCAGCCCAAGAGAAAGAAGTATGTTGCAGTCAATGAAGCTGAAAGGAGCTGGAAATTTGAAGAATGTTTTGACATTAGACGTGGAGATGCAGAGTTTAGAGTTTGCTTTGTGCTTGCGCTTCAAGATGTGAGCTCTCAGCTTGCTGTTCCTGCCACCATAGCTGCTGGTCATTGCCACACCATTGTTCTGCCATCATAAACTCCAATCCCTCTGGAACAATGAACCAAAAATAAACTTTCTCTTCCTTGCCTTTGGTGGTAGTATTTTATCATAGCAAGAGAAACATAATAGATACAATCATGTTCATATAACTTTGTGTTTATCTTTATAACTGTCTTATTATTAATTATGATTACCCTCTGACTATGTCATTTATAAGTTAAATTTTTTTTTTTTTTTTTT
>NW_004949120.1:2674314-2683941 GCF_000317375.1 Microtus ochrogaster
AAAAATAAAAATTATCTTACCTCAAAAACAAAACGATCATAGACTATGGAAGGTTTGGTTCTATCTATAGTTTTAGATATCCCCTGGGAATCTTTGAATATATTCCCTATGTACAAGATGGAGGTACTAATTCAGAGCCTGACAAATTGCATGGATAAGCAGTATAAGAAACCCCTATTTCCTTTATATCCTTCTCAACATTGTGTATCTTAACAGTGGTGTGTATGTGTGCACTCTTATGTGTACTTGTTAGTGTGTGTGTACTTGTTAGTGTGTGTGTATGTATGTACTTGTTAGTGTGAGTGTGTACTTGTTAATATGTGTGTATATTCTACATGTGTTACTGTGGGTGTGTGTACATATGTTGGCTGGTGTATGTGGGACCCTAAAGTTTCTCTCCAGCTTTATTTTTTGAGACATGGTTTCTCACTGAGCCCGAAGTTCATCTCTGAGACAAGGCTGGTGGACCCATGAGCTTTAGTGACCTATCTGCTTCTGATCCTAACAACCCCCTCTACCTTTCCCCTGCCCCATCCCATCCCATGGTGCTTGGGTTATAACTGAAGGTGTAAGTCACAAACAATGCCACACCAGTTTGGAATTATGATTAATAGGGTGGTATTTATTTAAAGGGGAGAAAACTTACAGATCATTGTCCCAGACAACAGCCCTCTGTGCAACCAGGAAGGGAGTCTAGTCTCCTGTGGAGCAGGAAGTGAAGAGAGAGAGGAGAGGGAAGTGGCTGCTTTTTTAAAGGGAGAGAGACCACGCCCCAATGGGCTGGTATCTCAGCGGCTATAGGCTGGAGGAGCGGGAGGACCTCCTGCAACATATAACAGCACTTTTTTCCCTGTCAAACTCCCTTCTCCCAGCTTTATATGTGGATACTGGGGATTCAACAGGTCCTCATACCACACGTCTGTAAGATCTTTGTCAATTGAGCCACCCCCTCATTTTTTTTTAAGACAGCTGTTACTTTGAACTGTGTGTTCTGGAATTCACTTTGTAGATCTGGCTGGCCTTGAATGCAGAGATCTGCCTGCCTCCACCTCCTGAGTGCTGTGATTAAAGGTAGCTGGAGTGCAGAGATTTTTTTCCTTTTGTTTTCCTTTGTTTTTGATGAAGCTAAGTTATCGACTTTCATTATCCAGCATTTAAAAATAATTTCTAAATACATGAACTCAAGTAGCACAGTGGTTTATTTTGGAAAAGTTTTATAGTTTTGTCTCCTATATTTAAACTAGAACCAATTTCACGTTAATCTTTAGGACGGTATGCACAAAGGACTGAGGGCTTTGCTTTCTTCTTTCCACCTTTTTAAAAAGTGTTTGTTTTTGTACAAGCCACTAAGCACGAACACTAAGTGTCTTGCCATTTTTGTCATATTAGATTTATATTTGTCTTCCCTTCATTGTCACCAGGGAAGAACAATAGCTGAACGATGCCATCTCTTTCTAGAATATTCAAGAAATGTCTATTCACTTCTTAGACCTAAACTGGACACGTTCTACTTCCCACCCAATCACTGAAATGGGAGTGAGATGGCCACACTTGCTTTATTCATCCTACCCAATAGTGGTATGCTTTTGGATACATTTGAAGGACCTTTGACTTAAAAAGGACACACATGTCACCTGCTCTGGTGGCTAATCTTGGTTGTCATTTCACTGCAGCTGGAACTACCTCAAACACAATCTCTGGGGCACCCAGGTGAGGAATTTTCTGGATCAGACTACTTGAAGCAAGGAGACCCACCTGAGACGTGGGCTGGACCTTCTGGTGATAGCCTACACAGGACAGGAAGTGGGCAGTTTTGCTTTTTTTTTTTTTTTTTTTTTTTTTTTTTTTTGGTTTTTCGAGACAGGGTTTCTCTGTGGTTTTGGAGCCTGTCCTGGAACTAGCTCTTGTAGACCAGGCTGGTCTCGAACTCACAGAGATCCGCCTGCCTCTGCCTCCCAAGTGCTGGGATTAAAGGCGTGCGCCATCACTGCCCGGCTGCAGTTTTGCTTTTGACTGCTTGCCCTCACTCTCTCTGGCAAGTTCATCTGTCTTGTTGCTGAAGCATTCCTTCACCAACACCAGGGTAGACTAAAGACTACCAGTTCTCCGAGAATCCTCCAGGCCCCAGCATCAGATTGGGACTGCTGAGACATCTATCGATAAACTGAAGAAGTACTGAATGCTTGGCCTCTCCAGTGTGAGACAGTCATTGTGAAACTAACCAGAGAGTATCCTGTAGGCCTATCAAATACATCCCCTTTGAATATATATATTCACTCTTTCCCTGCTCCCAGGAAGCATTTGACTTACAGATGAAGTCAGGCAGTGGTCAGCAAACAAATGGCATGCTGTGCTGCTGTATACTACATTATACTGTATACTGTGGTACTGGGAAGAAAATGGGTAGGAAGCTGTCAAGTATGTGGGTGGCTTGGAAGTTAAGGGGGGTTGGTTGGAAAGGGCTGAGATGATGTTGGAATCCAGATCCAAGGAAAGTGATGGGGGTAGATGGTACAGATAACGGATTCAAGAGGCTTTGTACTGAATGAGAATTGCAAAGCTGCTAAGGGTAAAAAGCAAGGAGGCCTCTGTAGTTGGGAAAGAAAAGGAATGGGGGGATGGGAATGCAGATGTGGGCAGGTAGATCATTTTAGGAAAGTTTCTCTCAACCGGGGGCAGTTTGGTAAAATTTGGTAATGTTTGTGGAAATTCTGGTTGTCCTCATCTGACTTTCCAGCCCGATCACCAATAGTGTTGAGAAGCATTGTTTTGGGTCAAAGCAAGGACCGGCTTGTCAATGGAGTAAATTAGAACAACACAGGGGTGGCTCAGCTTTAACTTAGTTTTTTTTCATTCTTTTTTAAAATCAACAAAACTTGGCTGCTTGTTGTAAGTAAGCGAAAGGAGCAGCAGGGGAGGAAAAAAGCACGCCTGAGTCTTCTCAGTACACCCTCCCCCCCAAACACATATTGTAAGACTTTAAGACAATCCTGAAGCCATTTTTGACAATTCTGAATCCTCTCAGCCTCTGTGCCATAGTGCTTCCCCTCCTCCCCTGGGAACCAAGGACCTAACAGCTACACTCGCACATACTCAGTTCCTGAACAATTACCCATATACGTATGTTTTGGTTCGGTCCCCTGGGAAACGGGGTCAAAATGACCTCTTACCTCATCTGATCTGGCAACAGCTCTCCAGTCAATGATTGGTAATAGCCCTTTCGAATAAGCCAATCAGAATAGTCAAAGAACAACCACCCCTTGCTTCTGTGGCCCCTTTAAAAGTAGACTGTACCCAGTATTCGGGGTCCCTCGGCTTCCCGAATGCTGGGGGACCCTGTCATGACAGAATTAATAAAATCCTCATGCTTTTGCATCGGCTGTGGTGTATGAGATGGTCTCTGGGGGTGACTCCTTCTCGGTGTTTGGACGCTAGAGTCCAACAATATACACCCCACTCCTGTGTTTCATGCAGCTGGTACTATACAGGCCTTTCCTATGCAGGGAGGATGACATTAAACTTCAGGTCTTTCCTTGTGTTCCCAGCACCCAAGTGTTGGGATCACAGGCTTGTGCCACTGAGCCATTTAATGCACTGGGGATTGTGTTGAGGGCTTCCTACAGGCCAGGCAAACACCAACGAAGCTACATCTCATGTCTCCAAAATTCTTTTGAAAAAATGCATTTATATTCACACCATCCAGTGCCATTTTCCATTGTGGTCCTTGGACTTCCCACAGGGCAGGGAACCCTGATTGCTCTTTGGCCTGACGAGGGAGGGGACTTGATTGGGAGAGGGGGAGGGAAATGGGAGGCAGTGGCAGGGAAGAGACAGAAATCTTTAATAAATAAATAAAAAAGTGCCAATTCCTTACTTATCAAATTTAATGAAGAGATGTTAATAACACCTAGCCACTATCACTGTATTTGAGCCAAATTTGAAACATTTTTTATTAAATAGTGGCCAGGAAAATGGACACTGGCTAGGTCCACACTTGAGATTCAAGGAGTGTGGCTGAGAACCACCTTAGGCAAGGGCTTATGAAGGCAAACCCCACAAAGCTATGTACTTCTTGCCTTCCTCCAATCAGGGGCAAGCATACCTCCTGACTTAGTTCCTGTCACCTACAGGTGGTCAAGCAAATCCTGTGCAGTTGGAGCAACCAGACTTGTTTACAGAAGTGAAAGCCTGTGGCTTGTTACATGAACAACAGCCCCTGTCATTCCAAGAAGTTCTCTCTCCTTGGGTAAGTGAGGCTGACAGGTTTCTCTATCCCTGGACAAGTGGGGTTTACAAGTTAGAGGCATTTTTGTTTTATACATCTCTTAAGAACGGTAATTTAAACTTAAACATAACTTTAGCCCTTATAGGGAGAGCATCAGATTTCCTCTCAGTATTTGCAATTTGGGTAATTGACTGTTTTTAGGTAAGGAACGTAAGTACTGTTTAAATAATTGTTTTTTTTTGGGGGGGGGGATTTGTTTTGTTTACTCCAAAACAGAAACTTCCTTTGCGTTCTCAAAGGACTAGAAATAAACTAGGTGGTGGTGGTGCACGCCTTTAATCCCCGCAATCTGGAGGCAGAGGCAGGTGGAGCTCTGTGAATTCGAGACGAGCCTGGTCTACAAGAGCTAGTTCCAGGACAGGCTCCAAGGTTACAGAGAAACCCTGTCTTGAAAACATACAAACAAAAAAAAACCCTTAAAGTATACTTAACATATTTCTCTCAGTTGACACAGTAACCTTGAAACCCGATAACTAATCTTTTCCATTTTGCAGACGGGGAGGTAGAAATGTACCAACTAAATTAAGCTTTTAGCTAACCAAAAACATTCTCCTGGCTGGGACTGTCACACTCAGGTACAGCCTTCCCCACCCCCTCAACCCTCAGCAGAGGCACGTACATTCAGTCCAGGTCCCTGAGGGCTGGGTGGATGTGCCTGGCTGCTGGGTGGGTGAGCCTGGCTGCTGGGCGAGCTCTTGGTGAGGGCTGGGCCCATTTGAAAGCAGTTGGTACTCAGGACTGGTACAGGAAGTCTTGAGTTCTTCCCGTTCACAAGTGCCCGCCCTGGTTGCTCCACCCCACGCCGCTCTGGTTGCTCTCCAGACAGACCTGGGCGGGCTCAAGGACGGCCACCCCCTATCTAGTCTCACGCTGGCCTCGCCCCCGGGTCGTCCGGGGCAGGCTCCGTAGCCTTGGGCGGCTGGGGCTGCGGGGAGGGCCCGGGAGCTCGCCCTGCCCCTGGGAGGCGCCTGGCACTGCCCGCCCGCCTGCGAGGCCTCGACCCCGCCTGGCTGCGGAGACCGGCGCGGCGGGAACCCGGGCGGCAGGTCAGTCTTCCCTCCGTCCCTCCCTCCCTCGGTCGCCGAGGTCAGCTCGGGGGCTGCCACGCGGTACGGACGGCTGCAGGCCGGGCCTCTGCTGGCCCCTGGGTACCGATCTGTCCCGGAACCCGATCGCTCGCTCTGCACACCGGGACTGTCCGGTCGGGGACACGGCCGCCGCTGCCCGCTGCGGGGGAAGGGTCTGCACCCGGCGAGCGGCTCACCCCGGGGACACCTAGTACCCCAAACTTTACGTATCTTTGTAGCCGCCCGCTCAGAAGTTGTTCTAGGAGACTTGAAAGTTTCAGTCAGCAACTTTGGCGTGGGTGTCACGATGTTCTGCCCGGTTAAGGGGATCCGGTGACACACATCCTACTTCAGCATCCTGCCCTAGGTGTTCACAGTTTAGGTTTCCCGCTCTGCTTGTGGTTGGGTTCATTCCGAATATTTTTAAGGGGCGGCCACGGCGGCACTGGGCTCAGTAAGTGAAGGAGGAAAAGTTCTACTTGAGCGAAGATGGGACAAAGTTTGCACTGGGTGTACTTATGAATCATTTTCACGAAAGCATCTGTCCTGGGTAGGGTTTTTTTTTTTTTTTTTTTTTTTTTTTTTTTTCTTGTGATTGTTCCTTAACTTTGCACCACCCGGGGTCATCTGGGAAGAGGGAATTTCAATGAGCAAATGCCTCCATTTGATTGGCCCACTGGTCCTTTGATGGAATGACTGTGAGCAGAACCCCTTCTGGGCAGGTCCCGGTGTGTTTTAAAAAAGCCGTCCTCCAAGCCAGTCAGGCAGGAAGGCAGGATTCTTCCCTCCTGGCTGCTCCTGTCCCTGCCTGGAGTTCCTGTTTTGAGCTCCTGCCCTGACACTTAGGATGGACTGTAAACTATCGTATGAAATAAGCCCTTTCTGTCCCAAGTTACTTTTATCCATGGTGTTTATCACAGCAATAGAAACCAAACTAAAGCAGAACCCATCAGGTTTTTACTTTTATCTAGAAATTCTAAGAGGTTCGTAATTACTTTCACGGTTAGTTTCGGTCATTTATTCTAATATTTATTAATATAATTTTATACCCCTTAGAAATGTTTTTGGCCAACCCCCTCAAAGCTCCCATTAGTAATTTGCTAATCTGATTACAATGATAATTGATTAAGGTTTCATGGTTTTCGTATGGATTATGGATTTCCTCTTATCTGTATATCCGTAATCTCAAAAGCAAAGCTGTTTTCATATTGATGGGAGTGGGTAAGAAGGCGTGTCAGAAAAAAAACAAAACCAGTCTGAACTAGCCAGTGGCCTGACCTGCCAGATTAGATAGCCAGGAAAACCCTTGCTCTTTGATGATCATAGTGTCTGATCTTTGAATTTAAAGCCACACACCTCTTGAGTCTATTGACCTCGTTGTTAACACAGCATTCTCAACAAATGAGTATTTACTTGTGTGTAAAATCATGTTCTTAAAGTGTATTCTGTAGTGTTGCTAAGTATTAATAAACCAGTAAGTAGAGTTTTGAAGAAATGATTTAAATGAAACACAGTGGATATTTTTTAAAGATTTGTTTTTTTATTTTTAACTAGGTGTGTGTGTGGGGTGTGTGTGTGTGTGTGTGTGTGTGTGTGTGTGTGTGCCTGTGAGTGTAGGTGCCAGTGAGAACTGTCAATGACATCAGACTCCTGGAGCTGGAGTTACAGAGGGTTGCAAGCTGCCATGTGGGTGCTGGGAACCGAACCAGGTCATCTACATAAGCATTCTATGCTCTAAACCACCTGCCCTCTCTCCAGCCCCAATCAGTATATATATATACATGTGTGTCAGTATCTTTTAGATTTCAAAGCATATGGATTTCTAACTTGATTATGGTGGATAGACTTCTCTAGTTGGAACTGACATCAGGATCCCAATCTTAATTCTGGGGGAAACACTGGAAGAAATGAGTTCCGACGCTCGAGTTTTGTTTTTCACTGTTTATCTCACCCCTCTGTCAACAGATGTGATGGCACCGAGAAGAAAAGAGAAATACAAGCTTCCCGTTCCACTCCCAGAAGGCAAAGTTCTGGATGACATGGACGGAAACCAGTGGGCGCTGGGCAAGATGATCGGCTCCGGAGGGTTTGGACTGATATACTTAGGTAAAGTATGACCAAGTCCCTAAGTATAATTATGGCTGTAATCATTGTAACTATGGTAGCAATGGTATTTTAAGGGTTAATTGAAATAACAGAAGTCATAATTTTTTTTAAAGCCATTTGAAGATAGTTAATGTTTAGCACATTAGCTGAACACATTAGGTTGAAGTCATAACTGCCATAACATGTTTGCTGTTGTCTTTTTTTCCTCAATAACTTTTAGAAGTCTTTTCAGAGCATAATTGCACAATCTGCCAGACAGAATATAAATTTTCTTTTTGGGAACTTGTTTTTGCTGATTTTTATAGCTCATAAACAACAACTATATAAATATAAATCTTAAAAATGATTATTAGATTATGCATATAATATGGTTAAGACATGTCACCAGGCACTTGTGGAGGTCAGGGGACAATTTGCTTCTCTCCTTCCACCCTTCTGTGGGTTCTGGGGCTTAGCTTGGGTGGTTAGACACCCTTACCTGCTGAACTGTATTCTGGCCCTGACTGTATGACTCTCAATCATTACTAGCTTGGCAATACAAAGGCCTAACGATTTCTTGACGATGTTCCACATAAAATTAAGCTTTAGCGACTGAAAGCATCTATTACATAGATGAATGAACTTCTCTTGTGTGACTGGAGTTTAGTAGTTAAGTTGTTCTTGGAAAAACTGACAAAGTAGTTGCTCAAATTACCTTCTGTGCCTTATGATACAGGTAGGGAACCCTGCTTGGGTGTACTTATACATTGGATTGAAACATTTAGAAATTCCACTGTAGAGACCATTTAGGACTGTCATAATGCTGTAGTGGGTTGGGGAAGGTATCCGTTTTGTGATTGTGTTTGATGAATAAAATACTGGTTGATAAGAAAAAAATAATCTGGGTTTGGAGTGTAACTCATGAAAAGTCTTGGGTTCATTATTAAGCATATCCCACCCGAAACAAAAAAACACAATGGAAGATTTATCTTACATATATTCATCCACCTTACAACTGTTTCTGTAATAGACATTTTTCGGGCTTGTGCATGGGTGACTCATTCCTGTAATCTCAGCTTTTGAAAGGTAGAGACAAGGTCAGTTTGGTCTAAGTCAGAAGTTCTAGGCCAACCAGGTCTACATAGTAATATCATATACAAGCAAACAACACAAGGGGAACAACACCAGAAAATAAACAAGGAAAAACAACGAACAACCAAAGCACCCCTCCCCTCAAATACCAGACCAAAAATATCTTCAAAATATCAAAACAAATAAACAAAAAAGAACCTGTTTTCGGGGAATTCTGGGTTCCTTGTCAAACAAACGCGTTTCTGGATCGTGAACGATTAAGATACTATTCTTTTTTGCCTTTTGTGTTTGTTTATTTTGAGACAGTCTCAAGCAGCTAAAGCTAGCCTTGAACTCCTAATCCTCTTGTTCTTTCCTCTTTGGGCTGGGATTACATACCTGGCTGTAGTTTTCAATGAATAAAAGAAATTCAGTAAGTAAGCAACTGCTTATCTATTATTTGTGTCTAATATAATTCATAAAGAAGATTAGGACAGAAAAATTCTATAGGCTGAGTAAAGAGCAGTTTCTCAGTTTAAAGAGTGTCACTGTGTGTGGTGGCTCATAACTGCAGCTCTTAGCCTGCAGGAGCTGCAGCCGCCAATTCTGAGATGAAGACTAGACAGGGCTACACCATTAGAACCTGTTACAGAACGAACAAACAAAAACGAAACAAAACATGATAGTAGGTAGGCAACACTTTTCAATAGAAACATAATGGGAATCGCCTATATAATTAAAACATTTCAGAGCCACATTAAAAAATATTAAGAGCATCAGGTGAAATTCATTTTACTAATATGCACTATTCAACTTAAAATATCAAAAACAATTCATTCTATTGTGTTCATATAAAAATAGAGAAATACTTTACATCTGAGTGGAAGTCCAAATCTAGAGAGCATCAAGTGTCAAGAGCCTAATACTATGAGTGGCTCGTGAGAAATATAGGCATGAGTCTAGTGAGCACCAGGTGTGCAGAAATGTAGGCATGAGTCTAGTGAAAGCCAGGTGTGCAGAAATATAGGCATGAGTCTAGTGAACGCCAGGTGTGCAGAAATGTAGACGAGTCTAGTGAACACCAGGTGTGCAGAAATGTAGGCATGAGTCTAGTGAACG
>NW_004949120.1:2684076-2709713 GCF_000317375.1 Microtus ochrogaster
AGTCTAGTGAACGCCAGGTGTGCAGAAATGTAGGCATGAGTCTAGTGAACGCCAGGTGTGCAGAACTGTAGGCATGAGTCTAGTGAGCACTTGGTGTGTTGAATGGTGGAATACCTGCCTAGTAAGTGCTGTTTGACATGGTTTAGTGAACTCTCCCCTACAGCAGTGAGTTAAGATCTCTAGTATATTGTCTTGACCATAGGTCAAAGATAGAAGTGAATAAATTGTTGCTAATGTGACTGTGACCTTGCGTCTACAGCCTATCGCATGTTTACTTCTCTGACGTGAATTATTC
This sequence comes from Microtus ochrogaster, assembly GCF_000317375.1. Taxonomy (NCBI): domain Eukaryota; kingdom Metazoa; phylum Chordata; class Mammalia; order Rodentia; family Cricetidae; genus Microtus; species Microtus ochrogaster. The sequence goes on from NW_004949120.1 coordinate 2,684,372, forward strand.
AAATAATTCCAAAGAACTGGAGAAAAGCTTCAACTATAATGGTCTTATCCCTTTTCAATTCTTAAAATGTAAATATTTATTTGTGTTTATTCAGATTTTTTTATTAGACGTTAAAAAAATACCAATCTGAGTTTCTCCTTCCTCTCCTCCTTCCATTCCCTCCACATACCTTCTCACCCAACCCCCTTCTAATCCTCAGAGAGGGTAAGGCACATTGCCTTGTGGAAGGTCCAAGGCCCTCCCTACTATATCTAGGCTGAGCAAGGTATACACCCAAAGGGAATAGGATCCCAAAAGTCAGTACATGTAGTAGGGATAAATCTCGGTGCCATTGCCAGTAGCCCCTCAGTCTGCCCCAGCCATGCAACTGTCAACCCCATTCAGAGGAACTAGCTTGGTCCCATGCTTGTCCTTCCCAGTCTGGATGGAGTTGGTGAGCTCCTATTAGCTCAGGCAAACTGTTTCAGTGGGTGAACCCATCATGGTCTTGACCTCCTTGCTCATATTCTCATTCCTCCCACTCTTCAACTGGACTTTGGGAGCTCAATCCAGTGCTCCGATACAGGTCTCTCTGCCTCTGCCTCCATCAGTTGCTGGATGAGGCTCTATGGTGATATTTAAGATATTCATCAATCTGACTACAGGGCAAGTCAAGATTGGGCCCCCTCTCCTCTATTGCCCAGGGTCCTAGGTGGGGTCATTCTTTTGGATTCCTGGGAATTTTTCCAGAACCAGGTTTCTGATAACCCCATAATGGCTCCCTCAATCAAGATATCTCTTTCCTTGCTCTCATCTTTGTCCCCTCCATTTTGACCATCCTATTCCCTCAAGTTCTCTTCTATCCTCCTTCTCTCCCTTCTCCTCCTCCTGCCCTCCCTTCTCTCACCACCCCCATGCTCCCAACCCTGCTATCAATCCTGTCTGTTTCCAATTTACAGGTAGGTCTATATATATTTTTCCCTCTGGGTTTACCTTGTTACTTAGCTTCTCTAGGATCATGAACTATCTGCTCAATGTCCTTTGTTTATAGCTATTATCCACTTATGAGTACATACCATGTTTATCTTTTTGAATCTGGGTTACCTCGCTCAGGATAGGGTTTTCTAATTCCATTTATTTGCGTGCAAAATTCAAGAGTAGTACTCTAATGTGTAAATGTGCCACATTTTCTTTATCCATTTTTTGATTGAATGGCATCTAGGTCTTTTCCAGGTTCTGGCTATTACAAATAATGCTTCTATAAACATAGTTGAACAAATGCTTTTGTAGTATGATTGAGCATCTTTTGTGTATATGCCCAAGAGTGGTATTGCTGGATCCTGAGGTAGGTTGATTCTCAATTTTCTGAGAAACCACCGTACTAATTTCCAACATGGTTGTACAAGTTTGCAATCCCATCAACAATGGATGAGTGTACTCTTACTCCAAATCCTCTCCAGCATAAACTATCATTGGTGTTTTTGATATTAGTCATTCTTATGGGTGTAAGATGGTATCTCAGAGTTGTTTTGATTTGCATTTCTCTGATAGCTAAGGAGTTTGAACATTTCTTTAAGTATCTTTTGGCCATTTGAGATTATTCTGTTGAGAATTTTCTGTTTAGTTCAGTACCCCATTTTTTAATTGGGTTACTTAGAATCTTACTGTCTAATTTCTTGACAAAATGTATATATTTTGGAGATCAGTCCTTTGTCTGATGTGTGGTTGGTGAAGATCTTTTTCCATTCAGTAGGCTGCCTTTTTGTCTTTTGTCCTTTGTGTCCTTTGCTTTACAGAAGCTTCTCAGTTTCAGGAGGTTCCATTTATTTATTGTTGCTCTCAGTGCCTGTGCTACTGGGATTATATTTAGGAAGTTGTCTCCTGTACCCATGCATTTAAGACTACTTCCCACTTTCTCTTCTATCAGGCTCAGTGTGGTTGGACTTATATTGAGGTCTTTAATTGATTTGGACTTGAGTTTTGTGCATGACAATAGATATGGATCTACTTTCATTCTTTTACATGTTGGCATCCAGTTATGCCAGCACCATTTGTTGAAGATACTTTCTTTTTTTCATTATATAATTTTAGCTTCTTTGTCAAAAATCAGGTGTTCATAGGTATGTGGATTAATATTCAGGTCTTAAATTCAATTCCATTGGTCAGCCTCTCTGTTTTTATGCCAGTACCAAGCTGTTTTCATTACTGTACCTCTGTAATTGAGCTTGATGTCAGGGATGGTGATGCGTCTGGAAGTTCCTTTATTGTACAGGATTGTTTTGGCTATCCTGGGTTTTTTTTTTTTTTTTCCATATGAAGTTGATTATTGTTCTTTCAAGGTCTGTGAAGAATTGTGTTGGGATTTTGATGGGGATTGCATTAAACCTATAGATTGCTTTTGGTAGGATTGCCATTTTTACTATGTTGATCCTTCCTATCGAAGAACATTGGAGATATTTCCATTTTCTGGTATCTCCTTCAATTTCTTTTTTCAAAGACTTAAAGTTCTTGTCAAATTGGTCTTTCACTTCTTTGGTTAGTGTCACCCCAAGATATTTTGTGTTATTTGTGGCTATTGTGAAAGGTGATGTTTCTCTGATTTCCCTCTCAGCTTCTTTATCATTTCTGTATAAGAGGGCTACTGATTTTTTTTTATTTGATCTTGTATCAGTGGTGTATTTATCAGCTGTAGGAGTTCTCTGGTTGAGTTTTTGGGGTCACTTAGTACACTATCATATCATCTGCAAATAATGAAAGCTTGAATTCTTTGCAATTTGAATCCCCTTGATCTCCTTCTGTCTTCTTATTGCTATTGCTAAAACTTCAAGAACTATGTTGAAGAGAAATAGAGAGAGTGGACAGCTTTGTCTTGTTCCTGATTTTAGTGGAATTTCTTTGAGTTTCTCTCCATTTAATTTGATGTTGACTGTCGTCTTGCTGTATATTCTTTTATTATATTTAGATATGTTTCTTGTATCCCTGATCTCTCTAAGACCTTTATCATGAAGGGGTGTTGGATTTTTGTCAAATGCTTTTTCAGCATCTAATGAAATGACCATATGTTTTTTTTTCTTTCAGTTTTTTTATATGATGTATTACATTGATAGATTTCCATATGTTGAACCATCCCTGCATCTCTGGGATGAAGCTGACTTGTTCATGTTAGATGATTTTTTTTTTCTTGATGTGTTCTTGGATTTGGTTTGCCAGTATTTTATTGAGTATTTTTGCATCCACGTTCATGACTGAGATTGGTCTGTAATTCTATTTCTTGATTGAGTCTTTTGGTATCAGGGTAGCTGTAGCCTCATAAAAAGAGTTTGGCAATGTCCCTTTTGTTTCTATTGTGTGGAACACTTTGAGGAGTATAGGTATAGCTCTTATTGGAAGTTCTGGTAGAATTCTGCACTAACACCATCCAGCCCTGGACTTTATTTGGTTGGGTGGCTTTTGATGACAGCTTCTATTTCTTTGCAGTTTATAGGTCTATTTAAATTGCTCACCTGGTCTTGATTTAATTTTTGTTATATGGTATCTATCTAGAAAATTGTCCATTTCTTTTACATTTTCCAATTTTGTGGAGTATAGGTTTTTGTAGTATGACCTCATGATTCTCTGAATTTCCTCAGTGTCTGTTTTTATGTCCCCATTTTCATTCTGATTTTGTTAATTTGGATGTTCTATGTCTTCTTTTGATTAGTTTGGATAAGAATTTGTTTATCTTGTTGATGTTTTCAAAGCACCAGCTCTTTGTTTCATTGATTCTTTGTATTGTTTTCTTTGTTTCCATTTTGTTGATTTCAGCCCTCAATTTGATTATTTCCAGTTTCTACTCCTCCTGTGTGAGTCTGCTTCTTTTTGTTTTAGAGCTTTTAGGTGTGCTGTGAGCTTTCTCTGTTTTCTTTATGTCGGCACTGAGTGCTATGAACTTTTCTCTTAAGACTGCTTTCATGGTGTCCCATAGGTTTGGATATCTTGTGCCTTCTTTTTTTGATTGAATTCGAGGAAGTCTTTAATTTCTTTCTTTATTTCTTCCTTGACTTAGGGTGTTTTAGTAGTTGAGTGCTCAATTTCCATGAGTTTGTAGGCTTTCTGAGCTTAGTATTGTTGTTAAATTCTTATTTTAACCCCTGGTGATCCAATAAGACACAGGGGGTTGCTCCAATTTTTTTTGTATTTGTGGAGGTTTGCTTTGTTACTGAGTATGTGTTCAATTTTAGAGCAGTTTCCATGAGGTGCTGAGAAGAAGGTATATCCTTTTATGTTTGGTGGAATGTTCTATAGATATCTGTTAAGCCCATTTGATTTACAACATCTTTTTGAATTCAGGTTTATATTGAAGATTAACTATCATGTTTATACACATGTTTTATGAATCTCTATGTATTCATGTACACCACTTGTTTGGCTCTGGTCATTAAGGAGGACTCTTGGTGCTCTGGAGTGATTGACATCCCTATTCAAGTGCAGAAAGTTCTTTTAGTCTAAGTACAGGTCATGTGGCTTTTAACTACTTTGTTTCATATGATCCAACTAAAACTTCTTTTACAGTGCATTTCAAGATTCAGCATGTTGGGTGGCATTCCCTCCCACCGTCTGAATTTTAGGAACTGTACCCTGGAAAGGCCTGCACTAGCATATACTCACCATCACTGGGCAGACTTTGAAGAAACAGTTATTCTGACAGGGAAGGAGTGAGGGGGAGAGTGTGGGGGGGACAGAGACAGAGACAGAGAATGTTTCCTTCTTCACAATTATACGACAAATGCTTTATTGGCTTGCAATGGCTCACAGAGTCAGCTCAACTTTGCTAATGTGAGTTTTCACTGATTATTTCCAAAGCTGCAAGTAAGGAAATCCTCGAGAAGCCGTCTGGTTGTGGCAGTTTACCATGGCTCTCTCTCTTCATGTTGTGCATATGTATTGAGAAGCACTTACATTCAAGCATTTCTTAATAACCGTGTCCAGTGATTCCTTTCAGGTGTGCTCCCCAGACACAGTGCTTTGGCAGCCCCTTTATCAGCGCGCGTGGCCTCAGGCTGAGAAGAAAATAGCTGCTCTGCCTAGCTCATTGTGCATGTACAACTGTCCTCTAGCTTGGAGATCAATAGCACAGGCCTGTCGGTAATCAGCAACTTGGAGCAAAGGGGAAGGGGCAGAGAAGTTTTGTGTTTACTCTTGGAGAGCTAATGTGCCTGTAGCATTCATGGCAATCGTCATAAGAGGGAAAAGAAGTCTGAATGCAAGAACAAAGTCTGTGCTCTCTCTTTGTATATGAAAGGGGGTTGGAAGGAGGGACAGAAACTGGTTAGGGTACGGGAAAGTTGCAGTCATTTTAGTACCAAATGAGCAAAAAACTTTCTGAAACTCCAGGGAATGAAAGAACTGAAGGTTTGAATTCCCTTTAATGCTGCATGCAACATGGAAGCCACTAACCCAAGGGAGGCATGCATAATGAGAGCAGAAGTTTTGGTGCTGGGAAAATCTGAGTTGAAACCCGACTGGCTCCACTAAGTCACGGACAGACCGAGTAATCCACCTCATTAGTCCTCTGGAGTTTTTGTCTCTATTCTTATAACTATAGCAATGATTGCATGGATTAAACAAGATGTTTTAAAGCAGTTTGGAACCTAGTAAGCACTTACTAAGTAGAATCTATTTAGAATTTTCCATTCTAGATATCTGGTGCCATCGTACATTAGGAAGAGACCTTCATTGGAGGGATCTTCTGTTTTTTTCTGCCTTGAATTGTGGTGGGTTCGCTACTAATGTAAAACTAAGAACACAGGGACTGTCTACAGGTGCCTTTATGTTTTATTGACCACTACGTGTCTGTTCCCTTTCAAATTCACTGGGGTGATACAGTGTGTGGCGAACATCGCCCCTTAGACCTATTTGCTTCAGATATGAAAGGAATTGAATTCTAAAAATTAATGAAAATTTAGAAAAGAAGAACTCGAGGATGAATGTTTATTACCTTCCTGTAAAGGAGTTTATTGTTGAACAGATTAGGCCTGAGATTGTGGTACTCAGCCCACACAAGTGATTTTGCTTTGTTCTCTGCTGTAACTACAGATATCACCTGTAGCCCAGTCAGCAGGCATAGATGTGTTCTGTTAAACACAGAGGCCAGCTCGAGGGAACTCTCACTGAATCCTCCATAAGAGTGGCTCTCAACCTTTCTAATACTGCAGCCCTTTAACGCAGTTCCATAAAGTTATTTTCATTGCTACTTTATAACTGTAAATATCAGTTTCTGATGATTTTAGGCAACCCCTGTAAAAGGGTCTTGTGACCCCCAACCTACAGGTTGCAAAACCACTTCTCTAAAAGAATGCACATATGCTTTATTGATAATAAATTGATGTTATTGTCTTTTACAAAGTGTAACACATTATTTCTAAAATGGACCATTTGGTGATTCAGTATTAAGGACCATCTCTTATGAATGAGTGGTTAAACTCTGTTAAGTAATTTTTGGAGATTTTTGTTACTATTATTACATTGCCTTACTGCTCTTCAGGAACAGAAGGAATCGGTGTGAGGGGGGAGTTTGAGAAGTTATCAAATTTAACTTGTTTACTGATGAAGAAATGTTTCTACTTATAAAAGAGTAGAAGAACGTATTATAGTATTGCTTTATTAGTTGGTTTGATTGATTTTTAAGGTATGCAGAATAATACTGAGGAAAGTCAAATCATAACACTAGCAGCAATATTAAATGTTATTTTGGTAATGTTTTATAGAGAAGGCAGTTAGTCTTGTGAAAACGAAAAGGGGATAATGGAAAAGAAGGATAATTTGTTTTAGAAATTATAGTAGCTATATTTATTATATATACAATAAACTAGTTCCTAGTGAAGGCATAGTTAAGAGATATAAACTCAAGTTCACTTGTGTTTTTAAAATTTATTTAGTGTATTAGACCTATAGGTGAGTAAAAATATCTAGAAGATAAATTTGAATTTTATGTGTGCTGTCAGCAGGCTGTTAGTTTTGAGTTTATATGAGACAGTTCTTGCTGTTCCTTTCCCTCCCAGTCAAAAAATCCAAGTAATTAAGAAAGTTTGTTGCTGGGCAGTGGTGGCGCACTGAGTATTTAGGAGGCAGAGGCAGGTGGATCTCTGTGAGTTCGAGGCCAGCCTGGTCTACAAAGAGTTTCAAGACAACTAGGGCTACATAGAGCAAATGTTTCAAAAAATTCTTGGTGAAGATTTGGGAGGGATTCTTCCACGTCTTAGTCTTCATTTGAAGTTTTAATTTTTTTTAGAAAACTGTCTGACCTTAAAAACCATCTTCTCTTCGGCATCTTCATTTTCAACAGTTTAAATGTCAGCCTCTGGTCTCATGGGCAGTTCATCAGCTCCCTGCTTCTGCTTCACACTCACGTGTTTCTCCCTTCCACTGCGCGGCAGCCACCCCGCTGCTCTTGCAGTGGTCAAGGTTCCTTCTTTTTCTTTCTTTGTTTAAGTGGGAAACTCACTGCTGTGGGGAAGTTTCTTCTTCATGAAATGAGCTCACCTCTGTTGCCACAATAAAAGAATTCTCTGAGTTCGAGAGCTTCTGGCTTCCTCATGAAATATGGATGGACTTCTGCTTCTGTAAGGGAAGGGAGAAGAGGAATAAATAGTAAGAGGTATATTCCTCCGTTCAAGACCCAGGGGTATCCGTGTATATGAAATAAATTAGGAGAAAATCTAGGAAACTTCAAGACTCGGAGTGAGCCTTCACTAGACATGAAGAATTCCCACATTTGATGGTACAAAGGGGTGAGTGGGGTTCTGCGCGGCTTCCACGCTTGGTTTGTAATTACACTGCTTCTCAAAGTTTGCTTCTTACATCTCTCTCATGTGCACTCTGTTTCTCCTGAACACTGTGTCAAAGACTGTTTTAGGAGCAGAGGTGGGAAAACTCAGCAACTGTTTCAAGACAGTTGCTAGAGACTTGTACTCTTTCTTTACAAACAAGAGCCAGGCGGGCTGAGCTTCTCCTTAGCATCTCTGGTCCAGGGAAATGATTTTGAAGAAAGATATCCATGAAGGCCAGAAACATCTACAGATGCACTGTGATCCCAGGCAATGAAGCATGTGGCCCTTCATTGGCATTAGACGATAACAGGAGGATCTCCTGGCAGAAGAGCTGACTTTTGCTGCGTTCTGCATGCTGCCCCTCCAAACCCATCTTTGATTGGCACCTATGCCCTATTGAAACTGGCATCACACCTTCTGAATGGGCACTGTGCCAGGCTAGCAGATGGGTATGGGCAAAGGCATGCCAGAAACCCAGTATGTGAATCAAGTTTAAGTATCAGGGGCCCAAACTCCCATCCAGGGATATAAAAACTGCAGTCTGTTGAGAGCTTTTTGTGCTTAAGGTTAAAGGACATGCCATTTCTACTCCAGCTTAGAGGTTGATTAATTTTGAAAGTCAAACAGGAACTCCTGTGGTGGTGTCAGGCAAAATTCTGTCTTTGGTGAATGAAAATTACTACTTCATGTAGGGAAGAGAAAGTATTGTAATGAAGTTTCCGAGGAGACTGACTCCCCTGCAAGTCCCTCCAGCACTTAAGCAGCATGCGTTCAGTGAAGATGAATATTTCTCTTCTCCAGCAGAGCCAGGTGCAATCAAAGCCAGATCTTCAGCCCGCTGCAGTAAAGAACCCTAAATTTAGAAAGGGCAGGCGAAGTTTAGAAGAACTCCGTGGTGGCGGCTCTTCTCACCACGAGCCGATGGAGCCTCACAGAAGTGTACAGAGGAGGAGATGAAGGGAAAACTCCAAATAGAAAGCCTCCAGAGGCTTCCAGCCTGAAACAGGAAGATCCTTAACAAACCAAAAGAAAAAGTTGAGTCCTTTTCCCTCAGTGCAGAAAGCTTTCTGAATTTTTTTTTTTTTTTTTTTTTTGTCAATAAAATCTTAGGTTACTGGGATGTTAGGACCAACTTAATACATAATAAACTTCCTATTCTTACTTTCATTTCCTTGCATGTCTATCATGTATATAAACTTTGCTTCTTGAATAATGGATTTTGCATAAAATTGAGCTCTAAACATCATATTCCTTATGATTGTCTCACACCCACCACAGAACTGCCCCACACCAGAAAGAGAGCACGCCATCCGTGTGATCCTTTACCCATAGCTCCTAAAAGCTCTTAAATTCAGAGACATGCCTGCAAGACCAGCTGTGACCAAGAGCAGCCTCGCTAATCGCGTTATAGCCCCTGCTTTTGCTTTTCCACTGTGTAAACTTTATCTACGGAACAGATTCCACGAGGCCGTTGTGAATACTTCAGCGTATTCAAAACATAGAACGGCCAGAAATTAAACTACTAAAACTAAAGCTGGTGCATTGTAACTGCCAAGTAAAACTGGCACGTCCCCTGTCAGACTGCAGGAGAGTGTGCCATACAGTCCTCGGAAAACACAATTCATCCAGAAGTACTCTTGTCACTTGCTCTGATATTAAACCAGAGAAAGTGACATTAATTAAAGAAATGACACGAGCCAACAAAGGCAATGAAATTCTACGGTTTGGCTTTATGCAGACCTTCATCCAACCTGTTCTGCCTAGGTACCATAGCCGACTCTGAAGAGAACGTGGGTTATGACTTTTTCTCTTCCTCTCCCCATTCAGATAACAGTCTTGGACAACTGCAACTTCCTGGCCAGCACTGGGCTGGTTTGTTAGTGTGGCCCAGTCATTGTTGGGCTGCTGGAACACTGAGTTGGTGTCACGTGGTACACCAACTGCACTTGGGAACCCTGTTCAGTGTAGAGGGAGAGAGGTACGAGAGAGCTGGTCTCACAAGCAGCAGAGAACCTAAACTTGGGTGGAGTCAAGGAGGCCTACCGCTAGGACCAGTTGACGGGAACCCTAGGCATGACGGGACAAGCAGGAGCGAACCAGGGCTTCCCCTTGGTTCCCGTGACATGTGTCCTCACAGTCATTATTGTACCACTTATCCATATACCAACTTTTCAAACCCTTCATGCTGCACATGGCCGTGCTCACCTTGCACCACTCTGTGGGTCCTAAGAGACAGGCCAGAGTTACTAAAAAATGATTTTTTCATAGGAAAAAAGCTATAGAAAAATTTTCAAAAGAGCACTAAAACTTGTGGTTTTTTTTTCTTTTTAAGTATAGTGTGTGGTCTCTGTGCAAGGCATTTTAATTTCATATTTAGAGACAGTATTGGGTATATTTTAGGGAATTTGGGGTAAGTGTATCATGTTTATTTTTAAAAATATCTTTAAAATATTAGATACCATGTACTTTATTCATATGTTATAGTACTTAATGGGAAATGATTGCTCTGCTAATACATAATATAGAGGAATTAAAAATATATGGCCATTGTATTAAATCAGACCACTTCTGTATTTAGAATAAAGTAGTTTTAATGGGTAATATTTAATTGAAATATATTTAATAACCAGTACTAACCATTTTAGGGGCAAGTATGGTTTCCTGTGGGCTCTACTCTCTGCTAGGCATGGACTATGTTAAAAAAAAAAATCAACTTTACAAAAACTATAAGCACAAGTAACCTTAACAGAAAGTAAACAAACCCCCCCCCCCACACACACCCTTTTGTGTGGGGCTGGGAATCGAACACAGGGCCTGGTGTGTGCTACACAGGTACTCTGTCACTGAGCTGCATCCCTAGCCCTGGAACTCTTCTAACCCAAGTCTGCGAACAGGTTGATGGAGGGATTTACGCACAGTCATAAGCTTTTGCCATGCTCTCCAAGTGTAGGTATTTTGTATTTGAGGCTCAGCGTTTCTTTACTGTATAATTAGTCACAAGGTCTAATGCAAGTTTTCTGTGTCGGGCCGCCGGTGCCTTCAAAGAGACAGTGGTGCTTCAGAGGAGCAAGCAAAGGAGGCCAAAGTTGACACACATAGAGGCAAACAGTGGAGGGAAATCAACACGCCTTGTGGAGTCAGGCATTGGCAATATGTCAGTGTTCAGAGACTGTCTTGAATTTGCAATCCAAGTGACATAGAGTATTTAAATATGAGAGGCAGTAGTATCGAGCCCAGCGTGCCTGCTACCACTTGTTTGACTAGCTCAGAATAGAACTCGGAGAGGCAAGGGCTCAAAGTTAAATGAACATTTATACATTTGAAAATCAAATGAAAGATTCAGAGTATATTCATGAATTAATTTTTTCCGGAATCCTAAATTTAATCAGCTGGAATTACTTTTAAAGTGTCATTCTATTTAACTTTGGGGGAATGATGAATTTGCCTTTTAGTAGGAATGCTGTATTTTATCATGAAGATGAAACAAACTGTCTTTTGTTAATTACTCCCCAGAGACACTGGCCATTTTTCTCCCCTATGCTTAGTGTGGAGTAAAGGCAGTGCCCACAAATTCATTTCAAACAAGACCAATTGGAAGCTTCGCCATGTGTGAGAGGCGTAGAAGAAGGCAGCTCCCTTTCAGGTACTCTGCATGCCCCGTAATGAGCAGTTGCTGAGGGAATGCCTTACTGAGGGGACCCGGAACACAGAGCAGAAACATAATAAACAATGAAAGAGAGGTGTGTGTATGTCCAGTGAGTCTGATAGCTCCCGAGATGAGCGTGTGCAGCCCTCCTTAGGTCATCCTTGGCTGCTGGAACGTTCCCTAGAGTGCCTAGTGCTGACGTAAATGGTTTCCTTACGTTATTTCCTTCCTTGGTAACTTGATGCCATTTGGGCCTATGGAGGTAGTGAGATGCCTCCAGGCCGCATTTTCAAAGACTGTCTCTGTCTACTTCAAGCACAGGCTTCTTTGCTCTATAATTGATGTCCCTTGTGAACACTTTTAGTTTATAGCTAGCCAGAGAAAATATGGCAAGTGACATGCTTGTGACAAGCTCATTTCTAACACAGCAGCTAAATAAGCGATTGATGGTATTGGCAGCTAATCTGCGAAATCTGTTAGTGGTGATGCTTACGGTGGTGCCATTTTCATTGAGATTGACAACCAAGGCGCAGGCCCCGGTGGTAGGCTTTTATTATTCAGATCACCAAATCTGTGAAGGAACATCTGATGTTTCCAGTAAACCCAGTGCTGAGCACTGAAAAAGAAAATGCGTTGAAAATGCGCTCTAACTTAGGTCATACAATATTCTTATGAAGAAAGAGTGAGACTAGTCAACTAGTTGTACTGTCATCTGATGAGAAAGAGTTGATGAGCTTTCAGGCTATTCAAAACTGAATAAATTCATCTCATTTATAGGGATGTTTGTTGTTTGTTTGTTTGTTTGTCTATTTAGATTTTTCAAGACAGGGTTTCTCTGTATAGCCCTGGCTGTTCTAGAAGTCAATCTGTAGACCAGGCTGGCCTCGAACTAATAGCGATCCACCTGCTTCTGCCTCCCAAGTGCTGGGTTTAAAGTGTGCACCTCCACTGCCCAACTATTGGTTTTAAGTCTAATGAGCAGGAACGAGGACAACAAAGGGGGCCCCTTTAGTTATGACACATTGTGATGTAAATGTAATGACCCTGTGAGAGACACTATACAGACACTGAGTTGTCTGTCTTTCTTAGAGGATAATTTAAAGACACACAGTTAGGCAAAGCACAAAAAATACGTGAGTAAATAAAATCTTGCTAATGAATTTGCTCCTTGCTAAAGAACTTGTTTCAGATAAAAATATTTACAATAGCAGTCTAGACTTTGAAAAACCTTTCTTTTATGGTGCTCTTGTGGGAAAAATTAAGACTGTTAATGTGGAGATGAGTTTAGGTGCTTGATACAGGTACTTGGTATGTTTTACAATGAGAGTTTTTATACCTTTTAATTTGACATGTATACATAACACGAAAAGCAATGAGCAAAATACAAGCTATTACATTAAATTAAAATATTTATAGCTAGCCTAATGGCATACCCATGTAATCCCAGTAGTTGGAAAGCTGAGACAGGAAGATAAGAGGTTCAAGGCCAGCCACAGATACATAGTGCATCTAACTCTCTCAAGAAAAAGAAAAGAAAAAGGAAGCAAATGCAAATACGTTAAAAACAAAACCACTATGATATAGGGTTATTCATTTCAGTTTCTGTAGAATGTGAAGGAAAGGTATTCATTGTACTAGATAGTCTTGAGATCATGCATTATAACAGATGTCCAGTGTGCAACTGAGAATGGTTATGAGTAGTGTAGACCTTCCCTCTTTACAGACTATTGAGAGGGAATATTGAATGGATGGGGGGAAAGCCCATATATAGTAAACTCTGAGAAGAAAACAAAGATCTCCATAGCGAATGGAAGGATGTTATATGGTTGAGGAGGAGAAGATTGTATGAACTTCCATAATCAGAAAAAGTTCATCTGCAGCAGACAGCTTGGAACAGGTCTCAGTGTTATAAAATTAATTACTTAATGTAAATTGTATGTATAATGCAACCTCTCAAAATGAAGAGACTGTTACTGGGGAGAACTTTTCTGTTCCTTTTACCACTGAAAGAGGATGATGTTAAAACCTGTAGGTGTGTTAGCAAAGGGACACATGTATTTTATTAATGTAAGTGGAGCAAACCTAAGCCAAAGAGGATATTAAAAATTATCAAGAATTAGTCCCGAAAATATTAGCAGTATGTCTAGCAGATTGTGTCAAAAGTAACTTTAAAGACCTGTAAAACCTAGACTTTCCCTTGTTTGAAGACTGACTTCAGTGTGTTAGAAAATGACTTAAACACAGGGATGGTCTGATGATTACCAGAAGATTCTTAACCTAACACACAGATTTTACATAAGAAGTCAAAAAACGTTTACCCAGAAAATGGAAAGACTTCATGATAGTTAAGAGAAATAGGACTGTAGTTTCAGCGTGTTGTGTGGCCAAAGCTTATGTTACTGAGGAGATAAAAAATGAATAGTTGAGATTTCAGAGAACCTGACATCATTTTGTAGCAGGCTGTCATTAAGATAAAGTAGACGTTAAGCACATGACTAAGACTTCAAAAAAATAAATGAATTAAAATATGTGAATCGAGTGTGGTGGCTCACACCTGTAATCACTCTAGAGGCTGAGATGGGAGGAATATCATTAGCTTGAAGCTACCCTGGGCTTAACTGAGCAGGCTCTCTCTCTCTCTCTCTCTCTCTCTCTCTCTCTCTCTCTCTCTCATATATATATATATATATATATGCATATATATATATATATATGTATATAATCATCAGTTACAGCAAAGGAGGCCATGAATTTTAGAGAGAACGGACAAGAGGAGGGTACATGAGAATGACTGGAGGGAGGAAAACAAAAGGAGGAAATGAAGTAATTTTATTTTAGTTAAAAATAAAATATTTATTATATAAACCACTTAATAAAATTTGGGGAGCTAGTTTTAAGATTATCAATTTATAAATAAAATTTTAAATGTAGTTCATACTTTAAAAATAGATCAGTGAGCTGTGGTAAATATGTGTTAACAAAAGCATCAGGTTTTTACCCTCTAAGTGAACTCCAAATATACTTAATAATGGAGACAGCTAAAGCAAAATCAGATATGTCTCAGTGTCTAATAGTATTTAGAAGCTAGATAAACAATAAGTGAACTGAAAGTATAAGTTTTATAGAATGAATGAAATTATATATAGTATACACCACAATTAGTGACTAGCTGGCAGAGTAACTACAATAAAATTTACATTGCTGGGTTATAATTCAGCTTCCAGTTAACAGTAGGTAAGACATTATAAGCTCTTTACTAAGGAAGATAATTCAGGCTCAGAGATGGCTCAGTGGGTAAAGCCACACACTGCTCTTCCTGGGGACCTGAGTGTGGTTCCCATCAGCCATGTTAGAAAACTCACTATTGTCTTCTAGGTTCAGGGGGTCTGATATTCTGGCCTTTGTGGGAACCCCCTCATGTACATACACACCCCAGTTTAAAATAATAATTAAAAAAAATCTCTAAAAAAGAATATAACTCACTAAATTTCAGAATCATAGGAAAGTCTGTAGAATATTCTAGTATTGTAGGTCAAGGATAAATACTTCAATGTCACGGAGGAACTTTGGGTTGCTGGCCAGCCAGCCAGCTCTTTCTGTCATTTCTCACATTTATTTTTGGAAGTTTCTTGCATGTACTTCCTATTTACTCAGTTAATATTATTTCTTTTTCAGAACTCTGAGGAAGTTGAAGACTATATAGTTATAGTAATTGTTTTCCTTTTATACCAGCCTCAGAAAAGAAACTCACTAAGAAGGTATAAGGTGCATAAGGTTGAGAGACATCAAAAGATAGTTTTGGATGGTAATGCAAGTTAGGATAGAAAGTGAATTAGGTACAAGATTTTGGACTCAACAAGATAGACTATATGATGTAGTAGTTTCTCTGAATTTGTCAAATGCATATGAACTAGACATTGTTGATGTATTTATTGTCTGTATATAATGTTTCTAGTTATTGTATATAGTTTTTCTTATATTAGTTATACACTTTTTAGACAAAAATGGGAAATATAGTGATATTTTGTTTGTGATCTAACAAATAAAGCTTGCTTGAAGATCAGAGGGGAGAGCTAAGCTTCAGATTAGCCACAGAAGCTAGGAAATGGTGACTCACACCTTTAATCTCTGGGAGTCATCTTTTTGATTTGACTTCTGCATGATCCTAGCTGTGACTGGTTCGTACATTCGAGAATAGGTTGTGAGGATTAGAAATGTTAGGTAGGAGGAATAGAAATAAAAAAAGAAATACAAAGACATAGGATAGTATCGGGAAGGCAACTTAGATCCCACTCTCTCAAATTTATGATCTTCTCTTTGGAAATTGTTTCACACAGACATACACCATTTAGTGTTGCTCATATTGTATGTGTTTAAGGCTGGCCACTTGGAATTGGATAAACTCTCAGGGACCTCATACTTGGAGAACTGATTTTCCCTCTCTCAGCAGCTGTTAGCTGCCCATAGCTCTTTAACTAGGTTGGTGCCTTGTGAAATGTCCCACTGATGTCCTGTCAACTGGTACAGCCATTATATAGGTCTTGTTGGAACAACCATATTGTTGAGGTTTTATAGGTGCAGCTTTCTTGACATATCTAGGAGACACTGTCTCACAGCTGCCATCCTGGCTAGTCCTTTGGCTCCTCTAACCTTTCTGTGATGTTTATGTGAACCCTTGGATACTTTGAGAACCAGTCTTCAGGAGGAGACTCAGTTCCCTTCCATCCTCCACTTCCTGTGTTTGAAGTGTGTGACATCTTTAGCCATGGGCTCTTATCTTCAAGCTCAGGAGATAATCAAAGGCAATGGCTAAATTCAAGGAACCCAAGAAAGAACCACCAAAATGGCCACTCCATGATTACAGGGAAGGTTTTTATTGTGGATAAGACAGAGAATATGTCCTACGGCATTATGGAGATCCAGAGCAGAGAGAAGGAAGCGGACTGGACGTGACCTGGCCTAAAGAAGCACTAGAAGAGAAAAAAAGGCAAGGAAGAATAGAGGGAGTGGAAGGTGGAAACCTTCCCATTGTAAATCAAGCCCAGGATCTGGAATGCCTGGGGCTAGTATAGTGGAGTAGAGCCAGGAGGCTGGGTTAGGTGAAATAAATAACAAGGACACATGAGCAGAGACTGAGGGAGCCTGGAGTGTGGGCTTTAGTGTGCAGCCACAGGTATAAGTCATTTGAGAACCCTTTGTCCCTTCTGCCAGGAGCAGGGGAAATGATTCCTTTTGATGACAGGCAACCAATCTGTTTCATAAATTCCTGGGGAATGCTGGCTTTATCTAACCACTAGAAATCCATCTATAGTCCAGTTTGAGCTCATTTCTGGATGTAAGCACTGCCAGAAACATAATAGTGACAGTAACTTCTGTGTGGTTTCAAGGTCTCTTGGGCTCCCTTGACCAGAAATTTCTCTTTCCAGGCACTGGGGTTCTGAATTTTAAGATCATGTTGTATATTTTATTATGCTTTTTTTTTCCAAATGTATGTTTTCCTGATATTTTCTCACAGACTTTTTTAAAATTCTATTTAGTGTCTCTTACAGAGCAGAAAAAAATTTAATTAAGTTCAGTCTTTAAATTTTCCTTCATTGATTATGGTGTTGTTGAGTCTGAAATCCACATTACCTCAATTTTCACCTGCTGTCTTTCGCCCGTTATTTTGCTGCCACACTTTACATTGATATTTACTGCCTCCTCCTTCTTCTCACCTCTTGTTTATTTGTCCTTTCCTTCTTTGACACAGTTGAACTGGGTAGTTCAGCATAGCCTCGGCATTCTGTCTCAGTCTCTCATGTCCTTGCACTTCCCGAGTGTGGCACCACGCATAGCACTGGTGCCTGTAGCAAATTTTCACATAAAATTGGTGTCTATCTTAAATTTTTATCTGAATATCTAATAATTTTTAGTTTTGCTTTCTTATTTTTTTATTTTCAAGACATGAGTGTCTAATATTTTAATGGAGAAGTTTTGCATCAATATCAGCTCTATACTCCTTTTTCTATTAATGTATTGATGTAGTCTTGGTAGTAATGTGAAGCAAATTTCATAGAATCTTCTGAGTGTTCCTTTTACATTTATTTCTAGGAGTATTGCTATAATTTCCAAATTATGTGTTTATAGAATTCCCCAGTTAACCCAGCTGGGCTGGGCTTGGGTCTTTCCATTTGGAAGACTAATGTGTGTTCAGACTTCTGTAGGTTTCCTCACTCTTCCAGTAGGTTGAACACTTGAGGTTCAGCTACATTGTATACAACATCCTGCTGTTGGCCTTGTAATGTTCATGTTATTGTTTTTCATAGTGTCTGGGGAATGAGATACAAGCCCAATGTGTTTTCTCTATTTTGTATTGGTCAGTTAGGATTAGAGATTTTCTCACATTATTGATCTTTTCTAAGAATTAGCTTTTGTGATTTATTAATTTTCTCAGATTTTTCTTTTCTTTTTTTAAGAAAAGGAAACAAACTATCTTTTTAATTTTATACACCAACACCAGCTTCCACTCTCTCCCCTCCTCCCATTACCTCCATCTTCCCCCCTAACCCACCCCTATCTACTCCTCAGAGAGGGTAAGGCACATTGCTGTAGGGAAGGTACAACACCCTCCCTGCTATATCTACGCTGAGCAAGGTATCCATCCAAAGAAAATAGGTTCCCAAAAAGGCAGTATGAGCAGTAGGCACAAATCCTGATGCTGCTGCTAGTGGCCCCACAGTCTGCCACAGCCATACATCTGTCACCCCCTTTCAGAGGAACTAGTTTGAACATATGTTGGCTCCTTCCCTGTCCAGCTGGAGTTGGTGAGCTCCCCTTAGCTCAGGTAAACTGTTTCAGTGGGTGTTTCCGTCATGGCTTAACCTTTTTGTTTATATTCTCACTGCTCCCATTCTTGAACTGGACTTTGGGAGCTCAGCCCATTGCTCTGCTGTATATCCCTGCCTCTGTTTTCATCAGTTGCGGGATGAAGATTCTATAGTGACATTTAAGATATTCATCAATCTGACTACTGGGCAAGGCCAGTTCAGGTACCCTCTCCACTCTTGTCTAGGGTCTTAGGTAGGGGTCATCCTTGTAGATTCCTGGGAATTTCTCTAGTACCAGGTTTCTTGCTAGCCCTATAATGACTCTGTCAATAAAAATATTTCTTGCTCTTCATCTCTGTCTGTTGACCGAGGTTTCTGTCCCACCCAGTCCCGTAGCCTTTCAGTCCCAAAGAAATACACAGAGGTCTACATTAATTATAAACCGATTGGCCTATTAGCTCAGGATTCTTATTAGCTCTTATAACTTAAATTAGCCCACAATTCTTGTCTGTGTTCGCCACGTGGCTTGGTACCATTTTTGGTGAGGCAGTCACATCTTGCTTCCTCTGTATCTGGGTGACGACTACAGACTGAATCTTTCCTCTTCCCAGAATTCTCCTGTTCTCCTTGTCCCACCTCTAATTTCTGCCTGGCTAT
The DNA here is from genome assembly GCF_000317375.1 of Microtus ochrogaster. Taxonomy (NCBI): domain Eukaryota; kingdom Metazoa; phylum Chordata; class Mammalia; order Rodentia; family Cricetidae; genus Microtus; species Microtus ochrogaster. The sequence goes on from NW_004949120.1 coordinate 2,703,268, forward strand.
TGGCCAATCAGCATTTATTTAAAATACAAGTGACAGGGTACAGACCACTGTCTCAAAGCATCTGTCCTTCCTCCATCTCTACTATCCCGTCCCCCCAAGTTTTCCTCCCCTTCTCCCCTAGTTCACCCTTTCCCCTTTCCATTTACCCTTCATCTCCATGCTCCCAATTTTGTCAGGAAATCTTGTCTATTTCCCCTTCCCAGGTGGTTCTATATATGTTTTTCTTAGGATTCACTTTATTACTTAGCTTCTCTAGGGTCGTTAACTTGTGCTTTACAGCTTACTATCCACTTATGAGTGAGTTCATACCATGTTTGTCTTTCTGGGTCTGGGTTACCTCACTCAGGATGGTTTTTTTCTAGTTCCTTTCATTTATATGCAAATTTCAAGATGTCACTACTTTTTACTCTTGAGTAGTACTCCATTGTGTAAATGTGCCACATTTTCTTTACCTGTTCTTTGGTTAAGGGGTATCTAGGTTGTTTCCAAGTTCTGGTTATTACAAATAATGCTGCTATGAACATAGCTGAATGAATGTCCTTGTAGAATGATTGAGCATCCTTTGGGTATTGCTGAGTTCTGAGGTAAGTTGATTCCCAATTTTCTGAGAAACTACCATACTGATTTCCAGAGTGGTTGTACAAGGGTTGTACACGTTTGCATTCCTACCAACAATGGATGAATGTTCCTCTTGCTCCACATCCACTCCAGCACTAGCTATCATTGGTGTTTTTTTTTTTTTTTTTTTTTTTTTTTTTTTTTTTTTGAGACAGGGTTTCTCTGTGGTCATTGGTGTTTTTTGATCTTAGCAATTTTGACTGGTATAAGATGGTATCTCAGGGTCATTTGGATTTGCTTTTCCTTGATGGCTAAAGATGTTGAACATTTTCTTAAGTGTCTTTCAGCCATTTGAAATTCTTCTGTTGAGAATGCTTTATTTAATTCTGTACCCCATTTTTTAATTTATTTAGAATTTTTATGTCTAATTTCTTGGAGATCAGACCTCTGTTTGATGTGGGGTTGGTAAAGATCTTTTCTAATTTATTTATTATTGCTCTCATTGTCTCTGCTACTGGGGTTATATTTAGGAAGTGACCTCCATTGCCGATGCATTTAAGGCTCCTTGCCACTTTCTCTTCTATCAGTTTTAGTGTTGTTGGATTTATAATAAGGTCTTTAATCCATTTTAATTTGAGTTTTGTGCACGTTGGTAGATAGGGATTTATTTTTATTCTTCTACATGTTGATATCCAGTTATGCCAGCACCATTTGTTGAAGATGTTTTCTTTTTTCCATTGTATAATTATAGTTTCTTTGTCAAAAATTAGGTGTTCATAGGTATATTCTGGTCTTCAATTTGATTCCCTTGGTCAACCTGTCTGTTTTTATGCACTCATGTGTTTTCATTACTATAGTTCTACAATAGAGCTTGATGTCAGGGATGGTGATGCCTCTGTAAGTTCCTTTATTGTACAGGATTGTTTTGATTGTCCTGGGTTTCTTGTTTTTCATATGAAGTTGATTATTGTTCTTTCATGGTCTGTGAAGAATTTTGTTGGTATTTTGATAGGGATTTCATTGAATTTATAGATTGATTTTGGTAGGATTGCCATTTTTATTACGTTGATCCTACCTATAAAAGAACATAGGAGATCTTTTCATTTTCTGATCTCTTCTTCAACTTCTTTCTTCAAAGATTTAAAGTTCTTGTTGAACAGGTCTTCACTTCCTTGGTTTGTGTTTCCCCAAGATATTTTATGTTATATGTGGCTATTGTGAAAGGTGATGTTTCTCTGATTTCACTCTCAGCTTCTTTATCATTTGCATATAGGAGGGCTACTGATTCTTTTGAGTTGATCTTGTATCCTGACACATCACTGAAGGTAGAAGGTATTTATCAGCTGTAGAGCTCTCTGGTAGAGTTTTTGGGGTCACTTATATACACCATCATATCATCTGCAAATACCAAAAGTTTGAATTCTTCCTTTCCAATTTCAATCCCTTTTATCTCCTTTTGTTTTCTTATTTTTATAGCCAAAACTTCAAGGACTATGTTGAAGAGATGGAGAGAGTGGACAGCCTTGTCTTGTTCCTGATTTTAGTGAAATTGCTTTGAATTTCTCTCCGCTTAATTTGATGTTTCTGTCAGCTTGCTTTATTTTGCTTTTATTATGTTTAGATATGTTCCTTGTATCCTGATCTCCTTCAGACCTTCATCATGGAGTGTTTGATTTTTTTCACTGCTTTTTCAGAATCTAATGACATGATTATATGGGTTTTTCTTTCAGTTTATTTATATGGTTGATTAAACTGATAGATTTTCTTATGTTGAACCATCCCTGCATATCTGAGTTTAAGCAGACTTGATCATGTTAGATGATTTTTTTTTTATGTGTTCTTGGATTCAATGTTGCCAGTATTTTATTGAGTATTTTTGCATCCATGTTCATGAGTGAGATTGGTCTGTTATTCTCTTTCTTGGGTGAGTCTTTTTGTGGTTTTGGTATCAGGTTAACTGTAGCCTCATAAAAAGAGTGTGGCCATGTTCCTTCTGTTTCTATTATGTGGAATACTTTGAGACATACAGGTATTAGCTCTTCTTTAAAGCTTTTAAATCTATGTTCTAGCGTGAGGCTCATTACCTCATCTCTGTACTGCTCTTGCTGCTTCCCCTGTGTTTTCCTGATGAGTCTGCCTTCTTTTTCTGAGAGTTCTCTCTCTGCCCTCAAGTCCTACATATATTTCTTGCTTAGCTATTGGCTGTTCCGCTTTTTTTTAAAAACACCAATCACAGCAATACTTTTTCACCCTGTGTATAGGAATATTTCACAACAAATTCTCATTTAAAAAAATTTTTAAGAACAATTTTTCTACAAAACAAGTTCCAGGATAGTTAGAGCTGTTACACAGACAAAAAAAATATCCCATGTACTTCCCTGCTACTGCATGAACTGGCTTTGTGGGAGCCTAGCCTGTTTGGATGCTCACCTTCCTGGACCTGGATGGAGGGGGGGAGGACCTTGGACTTCCCACAGGGCAGGGAATCCGGACTGTTCTTCAGACTCGAGAAAGAGGGGGAATGGAGTGGGGGGAGGGGGAGAGGAGTGGGAGGCGGGGGAGAGGAGTGGGAGGCGGGGAGGAGGCGGAAATTTTTTTCACCAAAAATAAATAAATAAATATAAAAAAAATACCCCATGTCTTGGAAAACCAAAAAGAAAAAAAAAGGCAAAACCCAAAGAATAACAATTATGATTTTCATTTATTTTGTTTCCCATTTTTACTTTTAAAGTTTCACTTTTAGATTTTAGATTTCTAAAAAGCTTATAAGAGAGTACCTATGTATAGTCTGCACCAAGTCGTAGGAAACCTGGATGACAGTACCCTGGTCATCAGCTGTGACACAGTTTAACTTGTTAGTGGCTCTTACACTCTGCTGGATGTTGTCCCAGTGGCTTTTTTTTTTTTAATCTTAAATCCCAGACGATATAATAGCAATAGTTTGTTAACACTGAGTAAACTCCTTGGTCTTTTTATTGAGACTAAGTCATGTAGTGTTGTTCAGTCTGCTTTCCAACTTTAGAGCCCAAGTGGTTCCCAACCTCACTCTTGATTATTGATTATCTAGGATTGCATGCACATGCACAGTGTCCAGTGTTTCTTTGGTTGTCTTTTTGTCATTTATGGAGTTTGTACATTTGTCCTTGTGTTTTAAGCTATTCCTTGGTATTTAGTTTGTAGACTTCAGAAATTTTAGTGTTAGCACACTTAGGAATGCAGGGGACAAATACTAAGTAAAGCCTGGAATATTCTATTGATTCACTGACTCAGTTGCCCCACACAAGTCTCTGTGTTTCTCATTTATGGACTTCCTCCTAGTCATTTCTGGTTTTTGGAATGAGTGAAAAGCCCTATCTGAAGCATTCTGTCCCCTATCTCAGCCTCTCTAGGTGAGTTCTTCCTTTTCTTAGACAATGCTGTCCCCATTTCCTATCCTCTTTTCAGCATGCTTAGGGAACCATACAAAAAGGATTAAAAATGTCTAAATTTGGTCTGAAGAAGTAACTACTCTTAAACTATAAGGTGCTCCCAAAGGAAAGAGACCAGAATAATTCATGGAGTACTCCACCCACCCTTTCGCACTCCCTTTGGCTGCTCTCCAGAGCTTTTAGCCCTGTTGAAAACTCAGTGTGAAAATCAAATATATTGGAGTCTCTTGTGCTGCTATGGTGCACTACAGAGGCATCTGTTCTTTTGCTACAAGAATAAGGTCAACAACACCACATATAATTGTCCCTTCTTCATCTTGCAAGAGAATTGGTCTGAGCTCTATTATTTTCTTAACTGTTTCTGTGGCTTCAAGAAGGATCAACTGCCCATACAACCTTGTTCTTTAGGCTGTATTTCTTCTCAGGTTGATCTGATAGCCAGGCACCTGTTGACTTCTTGCATGTCTCTCACTTTGGGCTATGAGTTTCCATTTACAAATAGTATATTGTAGAGGGAAATACAGACACTTGGTTCTCTTCATCCATTTACTGGTTAATTTTAGCCTTTACTAATGACTTTTGCCTACCATGGTTATTACTCTGATGTTTACTAAAATTGCCTTCACATTTTTAAGTTTTCACCTACAATTATTAACTGAATTTTACTCAAAAGAAAGAACTTCCTTATCTTATTTATTTATTTATTTATTTATTCAATTACTTACACCACTATGGTCAATGAATATTTTTCTTTGGGCTAAAATTTATTACTATCATGCATTTTATAGCCTAGGTACCTTATCTTGCTTTTCCTTGTCCGTCACTGGAGTCAGCCATTTCTCTATGCACTCCTGGTTCATTTAATCAGGAATGGCATTTAGAAACCACAAAATGTGCCCTAGATATGCTCATTAATACATGCAATGAATTTGATTTTTTTTTAAATTTCTGTGTCATATCGTTAGTTTTCTAAGTTAAGCTGACCATTCAGCTCACTCTTTTTAGAGTGTTTTTAAGTAAAAATATTTCATGCTATAAATTTCCACCTACAGCATCCATTCGTTAGCACATCTATTAAATATTCATTGAATATGAGTAGGTTCTAAACCTAGTGCTTGAGACACAATTCAATAAAATAGAACTATTTCTACTGTTTGGTTTACACCATGGCAAAGGAAGACAATCATCATTTTAAATGCATTCCAATTAGTTTTGATATATTCTCAATATTTTCAGTTTTATGCATTCCATGGGTTCTAGTACACTTTCGCATATCCTTTGGAACTACTTACTGTGATCAGAGAATATGGCTTAATATTTTTAGGGGTTACTTTGTAAATAAGACAAGACTTGTGCTTGCTGTCACAGTCTCTGTGAGTTCCTATGTTCAACTTGTCTCCGGAAGACACTGTTACTTTGGAGTCATCCACTATCTCTGACCTTTGTAATCCTCCCCCCCCCCCTCTTTCTTCATAGGTCTCTTGATCTCTGACGGGTTCAGAGACATTACATTTAGGGATGAGTGCCTCAAAGTCTCTCACTCACTTCACATTGTGTCATTGTGGGTCTCAGTTAATTACTACCTACCACAAGAGGAGTCTTTTCTGATGAGGGTTGTGTGATACACCGATGTATGGTATAGTAATCCATCATTAAGGGTCATTTCATTGCTTTGTTCCTTTAGCAGATAATAGGACTAGGTTTTCCCCTGGAGTCTATGACCTATCTGATCCCAGGTTTTAAGTCACTTTAGTAAAATCAGGAATGAGTTTCATCTCATGAATTGTGTCTCAAATCCAAGCAAAATGTGGTTGGTTCTTTCCATAACATTTGTGTCACTATCATCCCAGTGGATCCTGCATACAGGTTACTGTTATAGGTCACAGTTTGTAGTCACGTGGTGGTGATGATTGCTTTTCTCCCCTGGTAGTGTGCAGAGTTCCTTCCAGCACCATAACTCCAGCTAGTCACTGGCGAAGCTTCTACTGGGGCATCCGTTTGGTTTTCCTGTGTTCAATGGATAGCATGCAGAAGGGGAACTGGACACAAAGTTCCATTGCTAACCAAGAAACTATTTATAATTAATACCTGTTAGGACATGTAAAATCTGTTTTCTTCAGTACAGTATCACTGTGTATATCACCAGGACAGCCCTCATGTCCAGGAATAGAAAGCCAACAAAGAACAGAGTCCATGTTTTTGTGTGTGTGCCTTTTGTTTTTTTCTTTTGAGTATTTTTGTTTTACTGGTTTTATTTTGGCCTTTGTGGTTTTGTTTGTTGTTTCATTTGTTTTTGAGAGAACGGTCACAAGGTTAGGGGATAGGGAGGTAGCAAGGGTTTGAAAGAGAGAAATCACAAGGCTGAGGATAGGGAGGTGGGAAGGTTTGGAGAGAGAGCCACAAGGCTGGCCATAGGGAAGTGGGAAGGCTTGGAGAGAGAGCTCCTGCTGCTAGGGATAG